>NC_142037.1:75120600-75271300 GCF_982192425.1 Myodes glareolus | reverse complement strand
TTCTGCTGTTTACAAGAAACACACCTCAACCACAGAGATAGACATCTACTAAGAGTAAAGGGTTGGGAAAAGATTTTCCAAGCAAACGGACCTAAGAAACAAGCTGGTGTGGCCATTCTAATATCTAACAAAATTGACTTCAAACTAAAATCAATCAGAAGAGATGGAGATGGACATTTCATACTCTTAACAGGAACAATTAATCAGGAGAAAGTCTCAGTTCTGAATATTTACGCCCCTAATATAAAAGCACCCACTTATGTAAGAGAAAAACTTTTAGAACTCAAGGCAGTCATCAAACCACACACACTAATAGTAGGAGACTTCAACACACCTCTCTCACCAATGGACAGATCAAAAAAACAGAAACTCAACAGAGAAATAAGAGAATTGCTAGAGGTAATGAATCAAATGGACTTAACAGATATCTATAGAACATTCTACCCAAAAAGGAAAGAATATACCTTTTTCTCTGCAGCTCATGGAACCTTCTCGAAAATTGACCACATACTCGGTATCAAAGCAAACTTACACAGATACAAAAAAATATTAGTAATCACCTGTGTCTTGTTGGATCACCACGGAATAAAGTTAGAACTCAATAACAATTCGAATTCCAGAAAGCCTACAAATGTGTGGAAGTTGAACAGTCAACTACTGAATCATCCTTGGGTCAAGGAAGAAATAAAGAAAGAAATTAAAGTCTTCCTTGAATTTAATGAAAATAAAGACACAACATACTCAAACCTATGGGACACAATGAAAGCTGTTCTAAGAGGAAAGTTCATAGCGCTAAGTGCCCAATTAAAGAAAATGGAGAAAGCATATATTGGAGAATTAACAGCACACCTAAAAGCTCTGGAAAAAAAGAAGCAGACTCTCCCAGAAGGAGTAGAAGATTGGAAATAATCAAACTGAGGGCTGAAATCAACAAAATAGAAACACAGAAAACAATCCAAAAAATCAACGAAACAAAAAGTTGGTTCTTGGAGAAAATCAACAAGATTGACAAACCCCTAGCCAAACTATTCAAACGAAAGAGAGAGAACACTCAAATTAATAAGATCAGAAATGAAAAGGGGGACATAAAAACAGACACAGTGGAAATTCAGAGAATCATTAGATCTTACTACGAGAGCTTATATGCCATAAAGTTGGAAAATGTACAAGAAATGGATTGGTTTTTAGATAAATACCATTTACCAAAGTTAAATCAAGAGCAAGTGAACAATCTAAATAGACCTGTTAGTTGCGAAGAATTAGAAGCTGTTATCAAAAACCTCCCCACCAAAAAAAGCCCAGGTCCAGATGGTGTCAATGCAGAATTCTAACAGAACTTTCAGGAAGAGTTAATACTTATACTCCTTAATGTATTTCATAATATAGAAACAGAAGAATCATTGCCAAACTCTTTTTATGAAGCTACAGTTACCCTGATACCAAAACCACACAAAGACACAACCAAGAAAGAGAATTACAATCTCACTCATGAACATTGACGCCAAAATACTCAATAAAATACTGGCAAACCGAATCCAAGAATACATTAGAAAAATTATCCATTATGATCAAGTGGGCTTCATCCCAGAGATGCAGGGCTGGTTCAACATACGCAAATCTATCAATGTAATCCATCATATAAATAAACTGAAAGAAAAAAACCATATGATCATTTCATTAGATGCTGAAAAAGCATTTGACAAAATTCAACACCCCTTTATGATAAAGGTGTTGGAGAGATTGGGTATACGAGGATCATACCTAAATATAATAAAAGCAATATATAGTAAGCCGACAGCTAACATCAAATTGAACGGAGAGAAACTCAAAGCCATTCCACTAAAATCAGGAACATGACAAGGCTGTCCACTCTCTCCATACATCTTCAATATAGTGCTTGAAGTCCTAGCAATAGCAATAAGACAACATAAGGGGATCAAGGGGATTCGAATTGGAAAGGATGAAGTTAAACTTTCTTTATTTGCTGACGATATGATATTGTACATAAGCGACCCCAAAAACTCTACCAAAGAACTCCTACAGTTGATAAACACCTTTAGTAATGTGGCAGGATACAAGATCAACTCCAAAAAATCGGTTGCCCTACTATACACAAAGGATAAAGAAGCAGAGAGGGAAATCAGAGAAACATCACCTTTCACGATAGCCACAAATAGCATAAAATATCTTGGGGTAACTCTAACCAAGGAAGTGAAAGACCTATTTGACAAAACTTTAAGTCCTTGAAGAAAGTAATTGAGGAGGATACCAGAAAATGGAAAGATCTCCCCTGTTCTTGGATTGGGAGAATCAACATAGTAAAAATGGCAATTCTATCAAAAGCAATCTATAGATTCAACGCAATTCCCATCAAAATTCCATCAAACTTCTTCACAGACCTTGAGAGAACAATAACCAACTTTATATGGAAAAACAAAAAACCCAGGATACCCAAAACAATCTTATACAATAAAGGAACTTCTGGAGGCATTACCATCCCTTACTTCAAACTCTATTACATAGCAACAGTATTGAAAACAGCTTGGTACTGGCATAACAACAGAGAAGTCGACCTATGGAATCGAATAGAAGACCCGGGTATTAACCCACAAACTTATGAACACCTGATATTTGACAAGGGAGCTAAAGGCATACAATGGAATAAGGAAAGCATCTTTAACAAATGGTGCTGGCATAACTGGATGTCAACCTGTAGAAGAATGAAAATAGATCCATATCTATGACCATGTACAAAACTCAGGTCCAAATGGATTAAAGGCATCAACATTAATCTGACCACTTTGAACCTGATAGAAGAGAAAGTGGGAAGTGGTCTACAAGATATAAGCACAGGAGACCAGTTCCTAAGCAGAACCCCAAGAGCTCAGACAATAAGAGAAGCAATGAATAAATGGGACCTCCTGAAACTGAAAAGCTTCTGTAAAGCAAAGGACACTGTCAGTAAGACCAAAAGGCTACCTTCCGACTGGGAGAAGATCTTCGCCAATCCCTCATCAGACAAAGGTCTGATCTCCAAAATATACAAAGAACTCAAGAAACGAGACACTAAAACTCTAATTAACCCAATTAAAAAATGGGGTACTGAACTGAACAGAGAATTCACAACAGATGAACTCCGAATGGCCAAAAGGCACATAAGGTCATGCTCAACCTCCTTAGCGATCAGGGAAATGCAAATCAAAACAACTTTGAAATACCATCTCACACCTGTCAGAATAGCTAAAGTTAAAAACACCAATGATAGCCTATGCTGGAGAGGATGTGGAATGAGGGGAACACTCATCCATTGTTGGTGGGAATGCAAACTTGTGCGGCCACTGTGGAAATCAGTGTGGCGGTTTCTCAGGAAACTGGGAGTCAACCTCCCTCAGGACCCAGCAATTCCACTCTTGGGAATATACCCAAGAGATGCCCTATCATACCACAAAAGCATTTGTTCAACTATGTTCATAGCAGCACTATTTGTAATAGCCAGAACCTGGAAACAATCTAGGTGCCCCTCAATAGAAGAATGGTTAATAAAGGTGTGGAACATATACACATTAGAGTTCTACTTAGCGGTAAAAAACAATGACATCTTGAATTTTGCATGCAAATGGATGGAAATAGAAAACGCCTTACTGAGTGAGGTAAGCCATACCCAAAAAGAGGAATATGGTATGTATTCACTCATATGTGGATTCTAACCATAATTAAAGGTCTTTGAGCCTATTATTCGTGATCCTAGAGAAGCTAAATAAGAAGGTGAACCTGTTGAAAATCATGTTGCTATCTGCCTGGAGATTGGAAATAGACAAGAGTCCCAGATCCTTCATCTGACGATGGCTGGCGATACAGATGGAGACCCACATTGGAGCACCGGACTGAGCCCCCCATGGTCCAAATGAGGGCCAGAAAAGGAAGAACATGAAAAAAAACTCAGGACCGCGAGGGGTGCGATCACCCACTGATACAAGGGGACTGATGTAATGAGAGTTCACCAAGGCCAGTTGGACTGGGACTGAAAGAGCATGTGATCCAACCAGATTTTCTGAATGTGGCCGGATCTCTGAATGTGGCTCTTCCGGAGCCTTTCTGAAATGTCACTGACAATGACACTGGGACTTGTTTCCTCTGCATATACTGGATTTTTGGGATCCAGTCTGTTCGGATACTCACCTTCAGGGACCTGGAAAGAGTGGGGAGGAACTTGAACTTCCCACAGGGCTGGAAGCCCTGACTGCTCTTAGGGATGAAGAGGGTGGAGGAAGGGGAGGGGAGAGTGGGAGGGTGTTGGGAGGAGGGGCGGAAATGAAAACTTTTATAATTTAATAAACCTTGAAAAAAATGATTGCCATTTTCTAGGTTTCCTTCTTTGTCTAATTCTTGTGGGTTAATATGTGAACATCTGACACAGCATAGAGCATAAGTATCCAGAGGTTGGGCAGCCAAGAGACCCAGCATTTTACCAAACATGACTGGTAAGAAAATGTCTGCATATTGATGCCTAACACTATCCTGCTATATTTATAGATTGGTGCCTAGCCCAGTTGTCATCAAAAGGTCTTCCTCGATCATCTTATAGAAACAGATGAAGATCCACAGTCGAAAATTAGGAGCAGCTCAGTGATTCCTGTAGAAGAGTGGGGAAAAAGATTGGAGGAGTCAGAGGGCTCAAGGCTACCACAAGAAAAATCACAGAATCAGCTAACCTGGACGTATAGGAGCTCACAGAGACTGAAATGACAATCAGTAAGATTGCGTGGAACTGATCAACCTAAGCACTCTGTTACAGTTGTGTAGCATGTTCCTCTTGTGGGATTCCTAACAGTGAGAGCAAGAGCTGTCTCTGAATCTTTTACTAGATTTTGGTGCCTTACTCTGTTGTTTATTTTTTCACATCTTTGGGGCTTTTCACCCAGCTCCCAAATAAATACAAGGAAACTTATTCTTAATTATGAAAGTCTGTCTTAGCTTGATTTGTTTCTAGCCATGTTTTCTAATTTAAATTATCCTGTTTCTCTTTACGTTTTGTCTCTGGAATTTTCCCCTTCATTTATTCTATTTCCTTCTTTCTCTCTTCATAGCTGATGGTGTGTTTGGGCAGCTGTCCCCTGGCCTGCTCTTCTTCTCCTTTTCTCAGTCCTCACTCTCTTCCCTATATTTCTCATGCTATTTATTCTCTCTGCCCACCAGCCCCATCTGTTTCTCTCTCCTACCTAGCTATTGGCCTCTCTGCTCTTTATGTAGGTGTTTTAGGCAAGCAAAGTAACACAACTTTACAGAGTTAAACACACGCAGCATAAAATAATGCAACACATCTTTGCATCATTAAACAAATGTTCCACAGCATAAATGAATGTAACACCTGTTAATCTAGCTAGTATTCCCCAAATTACTCCTCATATTGGGTCACCGTGAGCAGCCTTAATGTATAAGGAGGTGCTTAGTCTTACTTCCACTTGATATGCCATGTTTTGTTGATATCCATGGGAAACCTACCCATTCCTTAAAAGAAACAAACAGATTAGGGGTGAATTGGAAGGTGGTAAGGCGGAAGGGGAGTGGTTCCAGGAGTAGATGAGGAAGGGAGAACTGCTAGGATTCAAAATTTAAAAAATAAGTGAGCTTTCAGCTGCTGCTCCAGCCACCATACCTGCTGCTTGCTTTCTCTATTCTACTATCATGGACTCTAACCCTCTATAATTGTAAGCCCAAATAAACTCTATAGTTGGTATTGGTCATCATGTTTTATCACAAAAATAATGACTAATACAGCCTCAGTGGTTTAAAGAAAAATGTTTTCTTTGGCTTATCATAGAATTAAAAATTCATCAAAAAATAATTATGCTATTCTTATTCTTATTTGTAGAATTTAAATGCAGGAGAAATATTAGGTTTCTAATTGACAGATAAAAGAAGAGATAATGGCCACTGATCATTCTAACTTCCTTGAAATCAGGTTTGATGACTGGCAAGCATCAATGAAAGTTTTAATTCAGCTAATTTATTTGTTTCATCACATCCTTTTTACGAACTACTACTACTACTAATATTAATAATAATAATAATAATAATAATTCTATTTAAGTTTAAGAAGTATGTTTTCTAAGGATATATATGTTCAGAAACATGTCAATAGATAATTAGTCTTTCAAGGGTGTATGATGTCTGATGATATAAGTTTGTTTATAATGCTAAACTGCACAATTAAGATACTATCACTGATCACAAATTCTACATTAGTCATCAATAAAAAATAGTGTATGAACCAGCAACTAGGAGAAGAAAGAATTAAAGAAGTGAAGAAAAACAATTATTAGATGCAATGCTATCTTTTACTGCATTCACCATACCTTAAAAAGATACCTGAAATGAGATAGTTTATAAAGAACAAGCTTTCTTCTATTAGTTGTGGAGTCTGAGATGAGTTCAAGACACAGATAGACTTGATGTCTGAGAGGGTTACTTCTCTCTATCAAAGTTATCTTTTGAGTATTGTGGACTCTTACAAAGGGAGATGAGAGACCAAGAAGATCCAGTGCAATGTGAAGCTTCTTTTGTAAAAGCATTGAAAGTACTCACAAAAGGATCATTCATAGATTTTTTATTTCTTAAAGTCCCTTCTCTGAATAGAATCACTTCAGTGACTACATTTTGAAGGACACAATCATTCAAACCACAGCACTGAAGAAAAGATATTTCAAGCATAAGAGCAAGTAAAGAAATTGCATGCTTAGGTGTCTTAGAGTTTCTATTGCTGTAGCAAAACACTATGACTCAAAAGCAAATTGGAAGAACAGAGTTTATTTGGTTTATACTTCATTTGTCATCCTCAAAGGAAGTCAGGATAAGAATTCAAACACGACAGGAACTTGGAGGCAGAAGCTGATGCAGAAGCCATGGAGGAGAGTTTCTTACTGTCTTGATCCCCATGGCTTGCTCAGAATCCAGTACTACCGCCTCATAGATGTTACCATCCACAATGGCCTAGATCCTCCTCCATCAAACATTAAGACAATGCCCTACAGTCTTGCCTACAGCTTGATCTTATGTAGACATTTTCTCAAGGGAGTCTCCCTTCTCTCTGATGAATATAGCTTATGTCACATTGACATGAAACTATACAGACTCACAGAGATCCATCTGTCTCTGCATCCCAAGTGCTGGGAATAAAGGTCTGTGTCACCACCTCCTGACTAGAGAAATATTCTTAATAATATGTACAATATCAAGAGAAAATGAAAATACAAAATAATTTGAGGTGAGATAAAAACTGAATGCGAAAAAATGGAATGCATAGTATGTGCATTCAAGCCTCGGGAAGACTTGAAAAAGAACAGAGGAATAGATCCAGTGAGTATGTAAAAAAGAAAATTTTATTTACAATCATACATTTATAAGTAGAGAAGATTCTGTTAATATTCAGTTTGTAAGAGATTCTTTGTTTATTTTTGCTTTGTTTTGTTTGTTTGTTTTTTACTAAATTGGAACTGCTGTAATAAGGGAAACTAGATTAATTAAAGTGAGAGAATTCTGTGTGAGGAATTGAAATTCAAATTAGTCGTGTTATGGTTACATTGCATTTTGTGAAGGGGCACTGCGCTTCCTACTATAAAAAGTAGGAATAAAGGAAGGAGGTCAATATTCATATTATGTGGATGTGACATTTAGAATAAGTCTCCATTCAAAACATGGTATACTATCACTCCACAAATCTGAGACTATATTAAGATATGTGATTATGCTCCTGGCAAGAGTATATTAACTTGAATCCAGTTCATTTAGGAACCTGGAATGTTAGATTGTCTGAGGGAACTCTGAAGAGGAAAGTCATCCATGGAAGAGTCTCATGGAAGGAGTAAAATAGACATAAAGTGCTTCTCAAGGCTAGAATAAAAAAAATACAGACTGAGGAGGGAATCCTAGACCAAAGTGGAACCTTTTCTCAATGCCTGGGTGGAATAGATTTTAGCATAAACACCAAAGTATTAAAAGGAGTCTCAACTTCAGGCCCTTTGAATTAAATATTTATTACTATTAACTTTAGTCAGCCCAGAATTTGAAACTTTAGTACTTTTATTGGGCCATAAAATTTCTCAATTATCCATATTTATTAAAATATTATAACTACTTAGATAATTACTTCCTAATTAAATACAAATCACTATCCCTTTTCAACTTGAATTATCTATGAAATAAGGAAATATTTTCCATACATAAAGTGGAACAACTTGTAACTGTGTCTCTTCCTACAATGAAAATGAAGTTGTTAAGAATGCTACGTGATACATTTAATTGTAACTGTAGCTTTATGGTTGAATAACTAAAAATTTCTTCCTATTCCAGTGCTGTTACAGTTCTCAAAATAAGCTTACTTTTTTGAATTAATTCAGATTAAAATGAACATTTATTTATGAGGATATATGTGAATTTCTTTGATTCATGTCAGGAGAGATAATTTGAAATTCACTTCACAATGACTTATTAGAATTAAATCATTTCGATTTATAAGTTATTTGTATAATTCATTAAATGCTTATTTAGTTTTAGGAGGGACCAGTGGTTTAAGGACAATTTGTGGTCTTGAAGGGCATACACTTTATTATAAAATGTACTGCAGTCTTTATTTGCAATCTGATTTATTAAAAGAGCACTGTTCACTGAATTCTAAATATCAGTTTTCAGCAATATAGAGAATCTCATTCTGACTCAGTCCTGCCTTTTACTCACTATGTAGCCCAGACTAACCTTAAACTTACAGAGATATTCCTAACTCAATCTCTCAGTGCTGTTTGCATACACTTCATATTGTCTTTAGCTGCAAAGAAGACGGGACCAGGCCCTTTCATATGCCAAAGGTGATGTACAATACTCGTTACTGTTCTATCTCTATGGGCTTTGGGAGAAAGAATTTAGTCACTTTGATTATTTTTATATTATTTAAATAATCTGAGTTGTGATTGAGCATATTACTCTTCTTTTCTCTATTTGAGTTAGGGTACAATCATATATCCCAAATAATCTTCCAACATATAACTCCCCCTGTTGTGGATTTTGAGCACTTGGATTATATACATTCATCACCATATAGAAATGTGATGACAAGATAATCTTTTGTTATATTGTATTATATCTAGTCTCTAAGAACCAATATTGATGTTATTAGGGTCTACTTTTCCTCACCACCCTATCCTCTCCCTCTTGCTCACTGAACTTTTTGCACAAGAGTTATTTACTACAACCTTGTCCGTGTACAGTGCCATCTCATCTACTTTTTTATTCTTATATTTGATTTTTCTCATCAAAGACCAGCTACTTATTTACCAAAGCCTTCAGATAAAATACAATGATAAGGTCCTAGGAAATGCAATTACTCACTATATTAGGACTACACTCTTTATGCCACTACGGCAATTCTCTAAACAGTGAAATAATTTCTGATCTTGATGGGAAGCTGACATTTGCAGTTGGTGTTCAATATAAATTGTTCCACTATTCAAGTATTCAGGCAACATACTTTATCACATAATTTTTTCAAAAGAATAGTATTATTTTCTGTCAATAAAAAAATCTCTGATAACAAACAAGTATCTAGAAGGTTTTTAGTTTCTTAAGTGTTAGTACATGGTCTGAAAATGGCCTTATGTTTTTCACAGCACAGTCTATCCATTTGTTGTTCATCAGCAATTGTCCAGATTACAGAAACATCGACAACTTGATACAACATTTAGCTAGTGATAGTAGATCCCAAACCTCTTTATCAATCTTTCTTCAGTTCCCTTCCAGGTGAGAAACTCGTCTATACTGCTCATTGAACCACAGTTTCAAAATCTCTTCTCCATTCCCTGACTCTGCACTTTATGAGATTGTTGCGCGTTCTGATGCATTTCTCCTCAGGAGAAGTGTTTGCCTCATCACCAATCATACTCCGAATGGCAGATTTTCAGGAAATTTTTGTGGTGGAAGTTAAAGCCAATAGGCTATATCCAGTGGAGAAACATGTCTATTATGAACTTCTTTTGTACTCTCAGAAAAAATTTGGAGTTATTTATTTAATACATGTTTGAAAAATGTTTGTTGTAATTCGTGGTATAGTAAATGTTTTCTTTGTGTGAAACAGACTGTCTCCTGTCTTGGAACATGCTATGAGGTCCAGGCTGGCCTCTGTCTCACAGAGATTCACCTGCCTCTTTTGCCCAAGTGCTGAGGTTACAGACATGTGCCACCACTGCCTGGCTACACTACGTATTTTTAATACCAATTCCATCATTTAGCTCTACACTTCCCAAATCCCCATGACTGAAGGTAGATATGCATTGAATTATTTAACAATTTAGACTTTTGATGCAATCTTTAAAAAAAAAAAAAAAAGGTTACAGTCATGTTTTTTCTATTCTCCCTAAGAAGACATAGATCATCTAGCATCTGGTTGTATTTGACCTGTTCAGAAAATTTTCAAAAAATCATTCTTCTGTGAGCTGTGGGTATAATATGTTCTGAGTAGAATTAATTCCTTCTGTTTCTAAATTTTCTTGCCAGTTCATACTTGCAATATCAATTTTTCACTTTATATTGTGCTATTCTCTTTGGGGTATAAATACTATATCAAAATTACATGAATGTGTTTATTAATAAGATTAATATGAGGAAAAAAACAGATATGGTTCATGAATGTATCTTTTATTTACATCCCACAAACTACATTTTAATTCAAAGGGATTGTTCTGATTTTTGCAATAGTCTTCTGAGAGGTTTAGGAAATGCGTGGACAGGATCTGTAGTTTTAAGACCTGGTAGGACAACAAAAAAGGAACAAAATCTGTTAAGAGTGAACCACTGTCAATCTGGTATTCTCTGTTGTACTTTGAATAAGTGTCCCTGAAAACCCTGTGTCCCAAACCTGGGACATTATTTAAAGATGCCTGCCTGAAACTTGAAGATGTGGTGTCCGGGGCTGGGAATCTAAGGTGGAAGACAGTGTGTTTGCTTAGCACATGGGAAGACCCCAATTATGTTAAACCTTGGCTCCTTAGCACAGACCTGGAATCTCAGCATGGGGAGTTAAGAGAGGATGAACAGAACATTACTTCAGCTAAATGTAGAGTTAAGAAGTAGCTGAAAATACATGCAACCAAATCTATAAAACAAAACAGCAAAAGAAGCGAAAGGAATTGGTTGTACTTAGATGCCCTCTTGCATTACAAGAGTATAGCCTTGAATGTAATGGTGAAACTCTAGCACATTATCTTTATTCCTGTCTTCCTGGTCACTAAGAGATCAGATTTTCCTGTTATATACTGTTAACATCAGGTGTTCCCTCATCACAGGTCCCAAAAAACAGATCAATCTAATCAAGAGCTGAAACCTTCCAAACTCTGATCAAACCAAGACGCACGCACACACACACACACACACACACCACATACAAACTAACACACACCATACATACATACACATATATACCACACACACCACACATAAGTACTCACAAACATATACACCATATGCACCCACACCATGCCTACATACACCAACACACACACACCACACACACACATACACACCACACATACATACTCACACTAATGCCACACATACATATTCACAAACATATACATCATATGCATACACACCATACATACACACAAACACACACCCCACACATACACCATGAAGTGGCACAAAAACGAAAAAAAATGAAATAAAAGCCGCCCTTCCCTCTTGTCCAGTTATCTCTGGTATTTGTTATTGCAATGCAAAGTTGGCCAGTGCAGCGTTATCTTTCCAGATACCTATACAGAAGCATAGCCTGTCCTCCAAAGAATTGTTCGTATGCTGAAACAATAACTTTCCGGCATATTTACAACCACTGACTTTTCCCAAGATAGAGTCTTACTCAGAACCTTCATCTGAAAATTGGTAGCTGGGATAAAATTCTGAGAAGCACTCACAATTTGCACCCTGTGGTACTTACAATCTTTTGGCTTATGCTGGATAAGAAGCAGATTTGGGCACTGAGCCTAACTAATTAAATGGCACAGTTTCTAGCTAATGAACAGAGTCTTAGTCCAGAGAGCCTGGATGTGTAACAATTTACTGTACCATGGAATAGAAGATGCCTCACAAAACATATGTAAAGGACACAGGCAGCCTATATATGCAAAGCATAAACCTATGTTGACAGTCAGCAAAGTGACAGGATACCAATAATGGGATATTTGGATCATTAATTAGCTTACCAAATTCTTCAGAGTTTTCACATAGAAGCCTTATCCAACTAACAATTTAACATCCCAGCAGGTGACAATCAGGCAGATAATTCAGTCAAGTCTACAAATTTTATGAGATAGGAAACTGTTGAAGTGTAAATCGGTGCTATGACAAGTTGGCAAATTTCTATTAGTTTCACAACAGTTGGCACTTACAACAGGTTTGGTGCCTGGAAGTGCCGCACTTCCTTCACAAACCTCTGCATCCTGAGGCTGCCTTTGGAAGTGGTCAACAGGTGGATGGTTTAATGACCATGACACCAAGCCAAAACTTTCTTGAACAAATTTTGGTCAACAAATATGTACATGAAGATGTTGGGGGTAGTGAAAGACAAGAGGGGCATGTTATAGGCACCAAATACACAATGGTATTGTTGAATATTTGCATACTGTGTAAAGATGTTTTTTGGTGGTTGGCGCAATAAAGAGCTGAATGCTCAATAGCTAGGCAGGAGGTTGAGGCAAAACTTCTAAGAGAAATAACTCTAGGAAGAAGAAAGGACAGAGTCACCAGCTAGATGCAAAGGTAGCAGGATGGACAATACATAAAAAGGTAAAAGACTAATATAAATGGGTTAATTTAAATTATAAGAGCTAGTAGGGCAAACTTAAGCTAAGGCTGAGCTTTCATAATTTATAATAAATTTCTCTGACATTATTTGTGAGCTGACAGCCCAAAGAAAAATCCAACTACACAGTGGCATAAAGCTTATTGACCCATATACTCTTTAAATGTGTGGTTTTAGTAATAATCCAACTATGGCTATGCTGGCCAGACTTCAACCCCTGAGAGACAGACAGTTTAGTGAATTAGAATTATAAGGTTCTTAGGAAGTTTAAGTCAGTGCTTTCTCTCTAGAGAAAAAGTAAAAGATAGAATAACATAAATATTTGGAAGTGATTTTTTTCATACAAATAAAATAAATTCACACAAACCTCACAAAGCGCCTGTGAAATTCATATTGTTATAAAAAGTCATCATGGTCATGAAGCTCTGACACACAGTATTTTAAAAGAAACCTTTCATCTCCAACCTTCAAATGTCACTTGAACCTGAAGATTCGTTGCCCATAAGAACCCCTGAACTGCCATGGTTGCCTTAACAAATTCTACACATGAATGATCAAGGTAATCAAAATTCTATTCTCTTTTGCAAAAGGGCTCAAGAGGTCTCACCCTTAGTTGAAGAGCCAGTGGGCAGCTGTTGATGCCTATTGTGGTTGGGAGAGTTGCTTTCTTTAGGCATGTAGTATCCTCAGGTACATTGTTCACGGTCAGAGGATTATCCTACATCTGTAGGTATATGGGTGCCATTAAATGGCCTTATAAAGAAGGACACATGGTATTGAGGGCTTTGCACAAATGGAAAGGAGGGGATGAGAGCTATGTATGATCAAAATACACTATATACCACAACGCGAAATGTCTTGCTTTGTTTATACCCATGGAATGCCTGCTCCTTTCTGAATGGAAACAGTGGAGGAATGGACTGAGGGGTAGGGAAGAGAGGAGGCTGGGGAGGGAATGAGAGTAGAAGAAAGAGGAAGTTGGCATGTACAAAAAAACTAAACGTCCTAATTTTTTTTTTTTTTTTAAAGAGATCCCCAGATTGTTCTCTGGACAGAGGAAAGAGTGCCTGAATCAGCCTTGGCCCATAACCATACTGATGAATATTTTGAATATTACCATAGAACCTTCATCTGGCGGTGGATGGAGATAGAGACAGAGACCCACATTGGAACACTGGACTTAACTCCCTAGGTCCAAACGAGAAGCAGAAGAAAAGAGAACGTGAGCAAGGAAGGCAACACCAGAGGGAACCTTCACCCGTTGATGGATGGAGATTGAGACAGAGACCCACATTGGAGCACTGGACTGAGCCCCCAAAGTCTAAGGGAGGAGCAGAAGGAGGGAGAACATGAACAAGAAAGGCAGGACCGCGAGAAGTGCGTTCACCCACTGATACAAGGGGGCTGATCTAATGAGAGTTCACCAAGGCCAGTTGGACTGGGACTGAACTAGCACATGATCCAACCAGATTCTCTGAATGTGGCCGGATTCTCTGAATGTGGCTGGCACGGGGACTTTCTGAGAAGTCATTGACAATGGCACTGGGACTTGTTTCCTCTGCATATACTGGATTTTTGGGATCCAGTCTATTTGGATGCTCACCTTCCTGGACCTGGAGGGAGCGGGGAGGAACTTAAACTTCTCACGGGGCAGAAAATCCTGACTGCTCTGGGGGATGGAGAGAGAGGAGGAGAGGGAGTGGGGGGAGTGGGAGGGTGTTGGGAGGAGGGGTGGAAATGGAAACTTTTATAAATTAATAAACTTTTATAAATTTAAAAAAAAAGAAAAAAAGAAAAGGAATTGAATCAAAAAATGAAACTCTCAAAGAATAAATAAACATATATATATATATATATATATATATATATATATATCACCAAGGCCAGTTGGAATGGGACTGATGGAACATGTGATCCAATCAGACTCTCTGAATGTGACTGACAGTGGAGACTGACTGAGAGGCCAAGGACAATGGCACTGGGCTTTAATTCTACTGCATGGACGGGCTTGTGGGAGCCTTGTCTGTTTGGATGCTCACCTTCCTGGACCTGGGGGGACCAGGGAGGACCTTGGACTTCCCATTGGGTAGGGAACCCTGGAAGCTCTTTGGCCTGGAGAAGGAGGGGGAGGAAGAGTGGGGGAAGGGGAGGGAAGGAAAGTGTGAGGAGGGGAGGAGGTAGAAATTTTTAATAATAAAAAATATACATTTTAATTTTGTATATGTTTAATATAATGATACACATTTTTAAAACAGTTTATAGGAATGGACATAAACCTGAAGTTATAAAATCAAGATCTACATTTGCCTGTTTCCATTCTGTCTCAAGTTTAATATGATTGGTTAGTTTTTCCAAGGCAGAGAGAGAACTCAAGTATCCTTTACTTCCACCTTAAAAAATAACATAATATCATTAGTGATCTGCTTCTTTCCTTACTTTACTCTGCTTCAGCAGTTCCATGACCATGTTTGGACTCTTCTCGCTCTTTTACAGAAATCTTATAATTAAACTGGTCCTAAAATGCATAATGCAGATAATATTCCCAATATACAATGTTTAATATAGTTAAATCTGTATAGACTTTTTCCATGTAGGGTAAAAAATTAGTTCCTCAAGCATTAAAATACAGTCATATTTGAAAAGGACATCTTATATGTTTATTACAGTATGTCAGGTGATCTTAAGCTTCTGTTCAACATATAAAATGTTTACCCCAACACTTCCAACAAGCTTGAAGCCACTGCAGCATTCATTAAGGGTTAAAATATCAACTACATCTCATGAACTAAAAGTTAACTAAAAAATAAAACCCCCCAAAACTAACTCTCTTGATCTTGTCAATTAAATCAGGAACTAGTGAGAGTGGAATTGCTATCTGTCCTCAGGAAAAGGTGCTTTAATATATGGTCCTCAAACCTTGAAATTAAGTCCTTCCTTTGGAAATTATGATGTATAGATAAGTGTAGGAATTCCTTATAGATATGACCATTCTAGAAGGAAAACCTTTAATGGCTCTGAGTCTTGTGCATTCTTTAAATGTCACCCAATAAATCTGTATTCTAGATCAAATCTATGAATAATGCTTTAAGGTTCATGTTTCTGCAACCTCTGGACCAGTATTCCACCTCATGTTCATTTTTTTCTTGAAAGATATCCCATTTGCCACTGAGTAACTTTATCAACCTGTTTCCTGGCTGCAGAATTTGGGAATCCAGCATTAGTCCTTCTGCCATGTTATATGTGATTTCAGTGTAAACACTCTAAAAAGTCTTGTTGGCCTGCTGTATATGTTATGTAGGTTCACTGCATTCATAAAGAGACTGATCAGAGATTTTCCGGGTAATCTCATCTCTGTGGGTGGCTTCTGCTGAGATTACAGGTATAGTCCATGAATCAAAGAGCTAATCTCTACAAAGAGGCATGTGAATGATTGAAATGCCTCTGACCTTTTCATCTTTTTGCAGCTACACGGAAAGGCTGTGCAATTGGAGGCTGGGTTGATTCTTTCACACATGTTTGATTGACAGTGCAACTCATCAGGTAGACTGAGAACTTCCTAAGTCACTAAGTACCAGATAAGTATCTGGCAGCATTTGTCAGACAACAATTATTTCCTCAAATCACTTCTCTTTGCACTCGTTGCTGTAGCTTGCATATTGAAATCAAAAACCTAGAAAGTAGAAATGAAAGCTAGAGCTGAGAGAAGATCTTTAAATGTCTAGTTAAGCATTCAGGACAGTCCGAGAGCCCAGATCAGAGTAACGTGTCATGAAGCTTATTTCCAACTCCTGAAATCTGCTGTAAATTTTTATTTGAAATTTTAAGGCTGGATACCAAAACAACATTTGACTACTGGTCCTTTTAAATTTCCTATTTGTAGTTTTGGAATAAGTTGCTTGTAATCATTTCCCTTTATATATAATTGTATATGTGTTCAAGGCAATAATATTTTTCTTCTTAGATTCCAGGGCTCCTCAATGGAAAAAACTTGTGCCTGGAGCTGTACTCAACGAATTTCATTTAGAAATCTTACTTACATTTGACTCAGATTATTCAGATTATAAGATTTTGGGCTTTTGAATTCTGTGGATTTATTTGAAATCATTCAGTTGTAGCTGAAACTACATTGTGATGACTCTCAGAGAACTGAGGAATGCTTGAAATGTTTTACATATGGAAAAATTATGTGATTCTTACAGACCAGAGTACTAACTGGTAAGTTAGTAAGGGCAAATTATAAAGTGGCACCACTGGTATTATTCCTATTTTATCTTTTTTGTTATTTCATAGGGCAAAAGGTAAATCATTCAGAAGGATTTAATCTAATCATATGTATTATGTTAAATCTTATAAAATGTATGTGCAGGATTTCAGAAGTTGCATATGATAGGGCACATCATAAGGATCTTATAAATAAAAATGTGAATGGAAGAAGGCATAAGAGATGACTTTGGCTGCAGAGAGGAGCATTCTAGTGATAGAAGGCAAGGGCATGAGAATCGCAGTGACAGAATTGCAAAGAACAACACTTGTGAGCAATAAAGAAGAGCTTAGTAGGTGATTCTTCCCTTAAGTCCCCAGATAACACCCTAGTCACGGCTTACACCTTGACCTTAACTTTTGAGGATATAAGTAAACCATCATCCAAGACTACTAGAGTTCTCATATAAAAATGGTTTATATGAGGAAACAAAACAATGTTGCTTTGAACCAACAAGATTGCTCAGAAATTGAAAACTAATTGCTAGTTAAATTACTTGATCTGATGGCATCCAGTATATTTAATGTTATGTGAATTACTTCTATAAAGCAGAGATAGCATTTTGTAAATCATGATAGATTTGAAATATTCCAGAAAATTTCACAATTAAAGTTTTGGCTTGGTTTTCCTTTAGTATACAGCAATATCTAGTGACTGTAGAGTAATGTCACTTACTTTTATTGTAAAAAAATAAAGGAAGAAAAATAAAGGAAATCTGTAAGGGACAGAGATGATTAAAATCAATAAAGCTGATTCTGTGACTTGCTCTCAAAGTCTCAGTCACCCTACATTGTGATGCCATAGTGTAAATGGTGGTCTGGATCTAGCACAGGTGTTCCTAGGATTTTTATCTTCTTATACAAAGAATTGAAAATAGAAATGGAGAGGAAACAAGTCCCAGTGTTCATTTATTTGTTTAATAAAAAAGAAAATAGAAATGGCCCAAATAGCAAGATAAATTTATTTGTATTGAAGCAATTGAAATGGGTAGGTTGTGAAGATTGACAAAGAACCACAGAAGTCAGAAATCTTAAGGACCATGTTTTACAGCTTGGGGTTTTTTTTTATATATAGAATTTAGAGAAAGAAAGGACCTATCAATAAGGGTTGTAGCCTAAGAGATACTTATTTTAATTATTGAATTAAGTCATGTCAATATTGTTCCTACTGCCAATGACTTTCTCATAGTGCATGTTTTCAATAGTAAAACCATACCTAATTAATTATGGGCATGAGAAGATAAGTAGGGGAGTCTCTTAAAAGTTCACTTGAACACAAAGATTTTCTTTACTGTGTGTGTCCCTCAAACCAGCTAAGGGCAGATCAGCCTTTGCTTTGTTACTAAAAGTTACACTGGAGGTTGGATTTGAATAGAAAGAAATTGTCAGGGTCTAAGGACATGGCCCAGTGGTTAATAGGATGGATTGCTGATGCAGAGGACACAGCTCAATTTCCAGTATCCTTCACATTAGGCATTAAGACATTTAACTCCAACTCGAGAGAGTTCAATACCCACTTTAGCACTTCATGGCTGTCTGTACTCACAGAGGCACATATCTAAATGTACAGCATCCTCACACGCAGGTACACACACACACTTATGCATAATTTAAATTCAGATAAATCTTTAAAAAGAGAGTGTCTATTTTTGATTATTAGCTAGGGAACATATATCCAATCATACAGACAGGGATATACATGTAGTTCAATGAAGATGAGGACCTAAAATCCTAGGTGCATTGTTTGCAGAAGGATATATATGAATGCACAGTAATCTGAGGTAAAGGAGGAGGACATGCAACATTAGGAGGAACATGTGAAGAAAACCAGCTGAGTGGAGTCTGGGCTTCATAAGCCATTCCCCATGCTTGCAGGTTTGAACAGGAAAATTAGTTTGGCTTGGAGGTTGGAGTAAGTGTAATTACTATGTCTATAAACTAAGGAAGGAAGCCATTTTATAAAAAAAGCTGAGAGAGAGTTTTGTTACTTTATGGAGACAATCAATCTTGAAGATGTCAGGGATATTATATAATAACAACTAACTAACATATAACACAATAGACATCACAAATACCATTTTTTTGACAAAATATATCAGTGACCATAGCTTTAATTTTTAACTTCTAGATAATTTAATTCTTTTCCAAGTGTAAACATATTCAGTGTATAATAACTAACCAGAATGTGATAGTTTAGGTTTTGCGGGAGGGTAGAAAGAACTTACTAGTAGGTGTGGCATGGCTATAATATACACTTATAGACTATCAGTAGAACCTTTATTATTTTTTTCAGCAAATTTTTTATTTTTTATTAAAAATCTATCTCCTCCCATTTCCTTTCCCCTCCTCTCCCTCTCCCTCCCTCTCCAGACCAAAGAGCAGTCAGGGTTCCCTGAAGTTCAACCTGAAGTTCAAGGTCCTCACCACTCCATCCAGGTTTAGGAAGGTGAGATTCCAAACAGACTAGGCTTCCCACAAAGCCAGTACATGCAGTAGAATCAGAACCCAGTGCCATTGTCCTTGGCTTCTCAGTCATCCCTCATTGTCAGCCACATTCAGAGAGTCTGGTTTGATCATATGCTCCATCAGTCCCAGTCCAGCTGGCCTTGGTGAGCGCCCATTAGATCAGCCCCACCGTCTCAGTGGTTAGACGCACCCATCCCGGTCCTGACTTCCTTGCTCATGTTCTCACTCCTTCTGTTCCTCATTTGGACCTTGGGAGCTCAGTCCAGTGCTCCAATGTGGTTCTCTGCCTCTAACTCCATCCATTGCCATATGAAATTTCTGTGGTGATATCCAAGATATTCATCTGTGGCTATAGGATAGGGCCAGTTCAGGCGCTCTCTCCTCACCTGCTCAAGGAACAAGCTGTGTACATCTCCTTGGACACCTGGAAACCCCTCTAGAGTCAAGTCTCTTGCCAACTCTAAAATGGCTGCCTTAATTAAGATACATACTTCCCTGCTCCCATATCCACCCTTCCTCCATCCCAACCGTTCCATTCATCCAAACTCTCCCCATCCTCCCCTTCTCACTTCTCTCTCCCCATCTCCCCTTTCCCCTACCCCACCCCACACCCCAATCTCCCAATTATTGCCTGGCAATCCTGTCTACTTCCAATATCCAGAAGGAAAACTATATGTTTTTCTTTGGGTTCACCTTCTTATTTAGGTTCTCTAGGATCCTGAAGTATAGGCTCAATGTCCTTTATTTATGGCTAGAATCTACTTATGAGTGAGTACATACCACATTCCTCTTTTTGGGTCTGGGTTACCACACTCAGCATAGTGTTTTCTATTTCCATCCATTTGCACGAAAAATTCAAAATGTCATTGCTTTTTACTGCTAACACCGAGAAGCTTCTGCAAAGCAAAGGACACTGTCATTAAGACAAAAAGGCAACCTACTGATTGGGAGAAGATGTTCACCAACCCTGCACCAGACAAAGGTCTGACCTCCAAGATATATAAAGAACTCAAGAAACTAGACTTTAAAATACTTATTAACAGAATTAAAAAATGGGACACTGAACTGAACAGAGAATTCTCAATAGAAGAAGTTCAAATGGCCAAAAGACACTTAAGTTCACGCTCAACCTCCTTAGCAATCAAGGAAATGCAAATCCAAACAACTTTGAGGTATTCTCCTGTTTAAAAGTAACAGTGATTTTGGTTTCATGGCTTTAAGTTCTAAGGAAACATTTAACAGAAATTTCACATAACAGAACAAATAATATTATTGCCCATAGAGTTCTCAATGAAGCCTGTGATATTTTACTTTAATAATGATGTAGAAATATGAATAAGTCAAATTCATCCCAAAGAAAAAGGGCCTGTTTCTATATAGAAAAATATACAATTTTGGCTTGATATCTTGAACAAATTTAAAGTAGTAGTTTATTTTCACCTTAAAGCAATTGATAAAATATTTTATGTATATTCTCTATTTCTGAATTACTTTAGATAGTCAATAATATTAGGCAACAGTGGAGACCTGGGCCATTGTATAGTCTTTTCCATTCCACTTTTTGCAATGCACTACTTTAAAAGGCTTATTTAAAGTTCTACTGAGCCTTGAGTTCATAATTACTGATAACTCAGGAGATATTCAGTAGAAAAATGCATCAAGGTAACAAGAATTTATAAAATATTTTATATTTTGTGAACTTGAAATAAATGCAATTGAAACTTGTCATCCTACTAAAATTTGTGTATAAACTAAAAATGTACGTTAGCAAGTGTTCACAATCATTAGAAGATAGGAAAAGCCAGGGACACATCTCAGTTACCTCACGACATTTTCCACTGAGGCTGAGCAAGATCAGATCTGCCACTTTAACTCAGTCCATGCTCACAACTGGACAGGGTATGGAGATAGTCTTGGGAAATACAGTGACACGATGTCTTTCATCTCCAGGTCTAGTGAGAGAGAATCTCATGCCCAAGTCTGTTAGCTATTGGTAATGATAGGATCTCATAGAGACTTTTGGGTGTAGAGAGCTCAGCCCAATGTGTGGCTGTGGATCTGTACATCTGCTTCCTTCAGTTTTTGGATGAAGGTTCTATGATGACAATAAGGGTAGTCACCAATCTGATTACAGGAGAAGGCTAGTTCAGGCGTTCTCTCCACTTGGTTTGTTTCTGGGGTCCCTAGCAGTGACACCAGCATGTGCTTTTGGCCTGTGAGTTAGCTTATTGAAGCCAATTCTCTATGATGGGATGCCTCACTCAGCCTTGATACAGAGGGGAGAGCTTGGTTCTGCCTCAACTCAATATGCCATGCTTTATTGACTACCATGGGAGACCTTGTCTTTCTGAGGAATAAATAGAGGGGTTAGAAAGGATGTTGGGGAGCAAATGAGAGGGAGAGAAAGGAGAAAAAACTATGACTAATATGTAAAATAAAAGTAATGATAATAATAATAAAGAGTATTGGGAGTATAAAAGTCAGAGACACTCTTTCATTCTCTTTTGAAATATATTTTTGATTTAAATAGACTTACACAGTTTTCCCATTTCTAATTTTTACTTAGTTTAAAATATGTCTTCATTTCTTTATTCTTCTCCCACATATTGAGAGAAACATATACCGGTTTTCCTTTTCTTCTCTCCTACCAGCAGTCCCCCTGGCCCAAAGACATTCCCTCTTCCCTAGATTCACTCCTCCTTTGTTTTCCTTCAGAAGAGAGCAGGCCTTCCAGGGTTATCAACTGAACACTGCATAGCAATTTACAACATATTAAGCAAAATCCTTATATCAAGGCTGGACAAGGCAACACAGCAGGAAGAGAAGTGTCCTAAGAACAGACAAAGTAGTCAGAGACACACTCTTATCGTTAGGATTCCCACAAGAACACCTAGTTACACAACCATAGCCTATTTGCAGAGGACAGAGCTCAGACCAATAAAGACTCTGATTGTCTCTCAGGTCTTTTTGATCCTCTATAAGCCCTGCTAATTTGAATGTGTGGGCCATGTTCCTGTGGTGTCCTTGACCCATCTGACTCCTGCAGTTCTTCTTTCCCTTCTTCAGGGTCGTTCCCTGAGATTAGTTATTATCAAATAGTCCCTTAATTTTGATTTTCTTTTGTCCCATACCAAGTGGATCTTTTGACGTGACAGAGGAACTTGGATTTAGAGAAGGAGCGAGCTATGCTCCAATTCCAAAGCCAGGTTTAATTTTTCTTTCTACTGGAACAAAAGCCCTTCTTTAACAGCACCATGGAGGCTTAAATGTCCAGCAGTCAATGGCTAACAGGTGAAAATCTTATCCTCTGATACTCTAGGCAAGGCACAGCTTTTAGTAACTTCAATTAGAAGGCTCTAGCAGGGAAGAACAGCTGAAGGCCAGGACTACAATTGGTCCCAAAACTTAACTAGCCGAAAATATGATTAAAATATACTTTTGATAAAGAACTGTTTCTAAAATATACAGAAAGTTAATAGCCAGCATTCCAAATTAATATCACTTATGGAAATATTGACAGATATTTCACTAGAGAAATGATGCGGGATTACTAAACATGTGACAACTCATTCATTGTCATTAAACATGATAACCTGTATAATTCACAAATCAACTGCTTAGTGATTATCATCAAATCCTTAAGAGAGTTAATATTTTAAAATATATGTTAGTAGTAGTAGTAGTAGTATTTGGTAGCAATCACTAAAAGGAACCAATTTCCTGTTGAATTTGAATTAGGTGATAACCTGGATATTAATCATACTAGAATTAACAAGAACTCTAAATAAAAGCTATTGGCATATGCAAAATTCAGGGATTTTACATACATATATACATACATGCATGCATACCAACACACTTATGTTATGGGTATGCATGTATGTATATATGTAAGTTTTTTTAAACAGTTTCTCTGCAAAACTTTGGTGCCTGTCCTGAAACTAGCTCTTTTTGACTAAACTAACCTTAAACTTAAAGAGATCCACCTGCTTTTGCCTCCCAAGTTCTGGGATTAAAGCCACCACCACCTGGCTATTTCTCTTAAGATAGTAAACAGTACAGGGTGTGGTACCATATGTGTTTAATCCCAGGGCTAGGGGTCCAAGGCAGACTGATCTTTATGAGTTCTAGGCCAGCCTGGTACTAGGACAGAGTTAGTTCCAGGACAACCAGAAACCCTTGTCTTGAAAAAACAAATAGAGAATAAACAATGTCATAATAAACCAAAAAGTGATGTTTTGAATGAATAATTAAAAAGCTTAGGAGTCCATTTAAGTTCAAAAATTAGTAAATAAAATTAGTGCTACTGCTAAACTAAATTTACTCTCTGGGTAACAGTGAGTAAATACTAATGTATCTATGATAAATGATTATAAACAAGAAATAAAAAGAATCTAGAAAACAGGAAAACACCATTTGTCTAAAGGCTGATGCTTTGTTGTCTGAGTGAAAGATAATAACTACAATACTTCAGTATTACTAAGTATAAATCTTTATGTTTTAAAACTTTAAAAATGTTTTAATTATTTCAGTGAATTTTGTATGTATGTGTGTGTCTGTGTCTCTTTGTCTGTGTATGTGCTATTTGTGTTTCCTTATCTCTGTGACCATGACTGTATATGTTTATTGTGTGTGTGTGTGTGTGGTTTGTGTGTTTGTAAAGTAACTGTGTTTCAGAAATATTGAACTTTGCTTGGTTATAGCCCATGAAGCAGCTCCTAACCAGAAAAGAGCTTTTATTATTATTATTATTGTTAAAAATTTCTGCTTCCTCCCCTCCTCCCATATCCCTCCCCCTCCCTCCACTCTCCCTCCTCCTCTTTCTCCAGCCCAAAGAGCCTTCAGGATTCCCTGCCCTGTGGGAAATCCAGGGTCCTCCCCCCACCATCCAGGTCAAGCAAGGTGAACTTTCAAACAGACTAGGCTCCCACAAAGCCAGTACATGCAGTAGAATTAGAACCCAGTGCCATTGTCCTTGGGTTCTCAGTTTGCCTTCATCATCAGCCACATTCAGAGAGTCTGGTTTGATCATATGCTCCATCAGTCCAACTGGCCTTGGTGAGCTCCCATTAGATCAGCCTCACCGTCTCAGTGGGTAGACGCACCCTTTGCGGTCCTGACTTCCTTGCTCATGTTCTCACTCCTTCTGCTCCTCATTTGGACCTTGGGAGCTCAGTTCAGTGCTCCAGTGTGGTTCTCTGCCTCTAACTCCATCCATTGCCAGATGAAATTTCTGTGGTGATATCCAAGATATTCATCTGTGACTATAGGATAGGGCCAGTTCAGGCACTCTCTCCTCACCTGCTCAATGTAGATCTCTGCCTCTATCTCCATTCA
The DNA here is from genome assembly GCF_982192425.1 of Myodes glareolus. Lineage (NCBI taxonomy): Eukaryota > Metazoa > Chordata > Mammalia > Rodentia > Cricetidae > Myodes > Myodes glareolus. Next base: position 75,246,396 of record NC_142037.1, on the reverse strand, counting down.
TTGCCTGATGAAGTTTCTATTGTGATATGCAAGATATTCATCAATGTGAATACAGGATAAGGCCAGTTCAGGCGTCCTCTCCTCAGCTGCTCAAGGAACTAGCTGTGAACATCTCCTTGGACACCTGGGAACCTCTCTAGAGTCAAGTCTCTTGCCAACGCAAAAATGGCTCCCTTAATTAAGATATTTACTTCCCTGCTCCCATATCCACCCTTCCTCCATCCCACCCATTGTAACATGAGGGCTGGCTTGTTGGGGTTTCTATCCCGCCCAGTACCCCACAGCGGGCAAATCCTAAAGAAAATCACACACAAGACTCCATAAGATTATCAACTGATTGGCCCATTAGGTCAGGCTTCTTGTTAACTCTTATAACTTATGTTACCCCATTATCCTTATCTACATTAGCCACATGGCTCGGTACCTTTCTCAGCTGGGCAAGTTACATGCTGCCTCTTCGGGGGTCTGTGCAGGAGTGTGGAGGGAGCTTCCTGTTTTCCCAGAATTCTCCCAGTCTCTTTGCTCCACCCCTACTTCCTACCTGGCTTTCCTGCCTATACTGCCTGCCTGGCTGGTCAGCGTTTTATTAAAATACATGATTAACAGAATACAGACAATTCTTCCACACCATTTCCCTCTTTTTTTTTTAAGCAAAGGAAAATACCCATAGTCCATTTGTTGGGAATGTGGGCGTAGTATTTCAGGCTACTTCCTGCTGGTTGGGGGTGCTGATTATCTTATGGGGACCTAAAAAAAAATTTAGAGTTATAATCAAGTCCTGACTGGAGTATCCTGTGAGTCTTGATCATCTCAGACAGCAGTCTTGAATCTGTTCTGGATGTAGAACTCAGGCATCCGGGCCATCTGTTCCTACCGGAGATTTCTCGGGTGGTCTTCCTTGTTCAAATCTGATTTTTCTTAGCTCAGAATGAATCCACGGCTTCTCATTTCCTGTGGAAACAAAAACAAAATCTCTTCTCCAAAGTAACATACCTTTTGACTTCATTTTTGAAGCCAAGGTATTTTCAAAATTCCTATCTTGGGTTATTTCAGCAGCATTTATAAACAAAAGTCTTTTAGCAGCTGTTGCTCCTTCCTCAGCATTCAAACAATTCAAAGAGAGCATAATAGCATACAGTATCAAGATTCTCTGTATATTTTCCATCTTAATTTAACATCTATTTCTTTTATTTTTACTTTTACTTTTTGAGACAGGTTTTCTGTATATCTTTGTCCTGGAATAACTCTGTAAACCAGGCTGTCCTTTAACTCCCAGTGCTGGGATTAAAGGTGTGTGCTACCACACCTTGAACTCAGAGTTCTGTCTGTCTCTGCCTCCCGGGCATTGGGATTAAATGTGTGCACTACCACACCTTGAAGTCACAGAGGTCAATCTACCAATCTACCGCTACCCCTTGAAGTCACAGAGGTCAATATGCCTCTGCCTCCCAGGCATTGGGATTAAAGGTGTGTACCACCACACCCAACTACTCCCATTTTTTCTTTTTTACTTCTAAGAACTTTAACCTTTAGCCTGCATATATTTTTAACACATAGTAAACCATTTAGAGGTTTTCTTCGTCTTTGAATCTCTCTTTTCTGTATATCTCTTGTTTTCTGACCACATGAGTCTTTAAGGAAAGAATTAAAGCAGTGGCTTTGACGGCTAGATCCAGCCCATTCCTTAGCTTTCCAGCCTCATGGCAGAGGTACCGCCAGAGCCACTTTTATCTTCACAACTCTACAGTGTTTCAAGATCCCTGCCAGCAAGCAAGCTGCAGCATTCTGCTCACAGACCACACTCAGTCAGACTGCCTGCCTGAAAGAGTCAGAGTTTGCCCTTGCAGGACAACCCAGAAAGCCGGCATCTTAAAACAGCGCAGCTTTTTTCCTGCTACGGCTTAAAACCGAAAAGCCTGTGTTCAGCTTTTCATCAACACTGTTTAAGTGTTTCACGGCAGGGCCTCTTAAAGGAGTTACAAAGTTTTGCAGCTAAAGTTGAGTCAGGAAGCATCTAAGAGCACTTGCTTGCCTCTAGCAAGCAGAACAGATCCGAGAAATTGCTGCTACCAAGAAAACATGCTTTATTCTTTCACAAGCTTTCTCAAACTTTCTGTGGTTTCAGTTATCCACGTCTGGGCGCCATATATAACATGAGGGCTGGCTTGCTGGGGTTTCTATCTCACCCGGTACCCCACAACCAGCAAATCCCAAAGAAAATCACACACAAGACTCCATAAGGTAATAAACTGATTGGCCCATTAAGTTAGGCTTCCTGTTTACTCTTATAACTTATGTTACCCCATTATCATTATCTACATTAGCCATATGGCTCCGTACCTTTCTCAGCTGGGCAAGTTACATGCTGCCTCTTCGGTGGTCTGTGCAGGAGTGTGGAGGGAGCTTCCTGTTTTTCCAGAATACTCCCTACTTTTTGCCTGCCTGGCCAATCAGTGTTTTATTAAAATATGATTGACAGAATACAGACAATTCTCCCACACCAACCCATCTCATTCCCCCATGCTCTCCCCAATCCTCCCTTTCTTCCTTCTCTCTCCATATCTCCTCTTACTCCCACCCTCCCCCACCCCTTTTCTCTCAGTTTTTGCCTGGCAATCTTGTCTACTTCCAATATGCAGGAGGATAACTTTATGTTTTTCTTTGAGTCCACCTTCTTATTTAGCTTCTCTAGGTTCTCGAATTATAGGCACAATATCTTTATTTATTGTTAAAATCCACTTATGAGTGAGTTCATACCATATTCCTCTTTTTGGGTCTGGGTTATCTCACTCAGGATAGTGTTTTCTATTTCCATCGATTTTCATGCAAAATTCAAGATGTCATTGTTTTTTTACCACTGAGTAGTATTCTAATGCATATATATTCCACCCTTTCTTTATCCATTCTTCCATTAGGGGCATCTATGTTGTTTCCAGGTTCTGGCTATTACAAATAATGTTGCTATTAACATAGCTGAACGAATGCTTTTGTAGTATGAAAGGGCATCTCTTGGGTATATTCCCAAGAGTGATATTACTGGATCCGGGTTAGATTGAACCCAAAGTTCCTGAGAAACCTCAACATTGGTTTCCAAAGTGGTTGCACAAGTTTGCATTCCCACCAGCAATGGATGAGTGCACCCCTTGCTCAACATCCTCTCCAGCATAGGCTAACATTGGTGCTTTTGATTTTAGCGATTCTGACAGGTATAAGATGGTATCTTGCATTTCCCTGATAGCTAAGGAGGTTGAGCATGACCTTAAGGGTCTTTTAGCAATTTGAATTTCTTCTGTTCAATTCAGTACATCATTTTTAATTGGGTTAATAAGAGTTTTAGTGTCTAGTTTCTTGAGTTCTTTATATATTTTGGAGATCAGACCTTTGTCTGTTGCAGGGTTGGTGAAGATCTTCTCCCAATCAGTAGGTTGCCGTTTGGTATTAATGACAGTATCCTTTGCTTTACAGAAGCTTCTCAGTTTCAGGAGGTCCCATTCATTCATTGATTCTCTTATTGTCTGTGCTACTGGGGTTCTACATAGGAAGTGGTCTTCTGTGCCCATGTCTTGTAGACTGCTTCCCACTTTCTCTTCTGTCAAGTTCAGTGTGTTCAGATTAATATTGAGGTCTTTAATCCATTTGGACTTGAGTTTTGTGCATGGTGATAGATATGAGTCTATTTTAATTCTTCTACAGGTTGATACCCAGTTATGTCAGCACCATTTGTTAAAGATGCTTTCTTTCTTCCATTGTATAGTTTTAGCTCCCTTGTTGAAAATCAGGTGTTCATAGGTTTGTGGATTAAGATCGGGTTCTTCAATTCAATACCATTGGTCAACATCTCTGTTTTTGTGCCAATACCAAGCTGTTTTCAATACTGTAGCTCTGTAATAGAGTTTGAAGTCAAGGATGGTAATGCCTCCAGAAGTACTTTTATTGTAAAGGATGTTTTTGGGCTATCCTGGGTTTTTTGGTTTTCCAAATAAAGTTGATTATTGTTCTCTCAAGGTCTGTGAAGAATTTTGTTGGGATATTGATGGTGATTGCATTGAATCTATTGATTGCTTTTGGTAGAATTGCCATTTTTACTATGTTGATCCTCCCAATCCAAGAGCATGGGAGATCCTTCCATTTTCTGCTATCCTCTTCAATTTCTTTCTCCAAGGACTTAAAGTTCTTGTCAAATAGATCTTTCACTTCCTTGCTTAGAGTTACCCCAAGACACTTTATGCTATTTGTGACTATCGTGAAAGGTGAAATTTCTCTGATTTCCCTCCCTGCTTCTTTATCCTTTGTGTATAGGAGGGCAACTGATCTTGTACCCTGCCACATTACTAAAGGTGTTTATCAGCTGTACGAGTTCTTTGGTAGAGTTTTGGGGGTCACTTATGTACACTATCATATCTTCTGCAAATAACGCGAGTTTAACTTCTTCCTTTCCAATTCGAATTTCCTTGATCTCCTTATGTTGTCTTATTGCTATTTCTAGAACTTCAAGCACTATATTGAAGAGGTATGGAGATAGTGGACAGCCATGTCTTGTTCCTGATTTTAGTGGAATGGCTTTGAGTTTCTCTCCATTTAATTTAAAGTTTGCTGTCGGCTTGCTGTATATTGCTTTTATTATATTTAGGAATGTACCTTGTATCCCTAATCTCTCCAAGACCTTTATCATAACAGGGTGTTGGATTTTGTCAAATGCTTTTTCAGCATTTAATAAAATGATCGTATGTTTTTTTTCCTTCTGATTATTTATGTGATGAATTACGTTGATAGATTTTCATATGTTGAATCTGCCCTGCCTTTCTGGGATGGAACCTACTTGATCATAGTGTATAATTTTTTGGATGTGTTCTTGAATTCAGTTTGCCAGTATTTTATTGAGAATTTTTGCATCGATGTTCATGAGTGAGATTGATCTGTAATTCTCTTTCGTGGTTGAGTTGTTGTGTAGTTTTGGTATCAGAGTGACTGTAGCTTCTTAAAGGAGTCTGACAATGCCTCTTCTGTTCCTATTTTGTGAAACACGTTAAGGAGGATAGGTATTAACTCTTCTTGGAAGTTCTGGTAGAATTCTGCTTTGAAACCATCTGGTCCAGGACATTTTTAGGTAGGGAGGTTTCTAATGACAGCTTCTATTTCCTTTCAACTTACAAGTCTATTTAAACTGCTCAGCTGGTCTTGACCTAATTTTGGTAAATGGTACTTATCTAAAAATAAGTCCATTTCTTTCATGTGTTCCAACTTTATGGCATATGAGCATTTTTAGTAAGACCTAATGATCGTCTGAATTTCCTCAGTGTCTGTTGTTATGTCCCCCTTCTCATTTCTGATCTTGTTAATTTGCATGTTCTCTCTCTGCCTTTTGATTAGTTTGGATCAAGGTTTTTCTATCTTGTTGACTTTCTCAAAGAACCAGCTCTTTGTTTCATTGATACTTCGGATTGTTTTCTGTGTTTCTATTTTGTTGATTTCAGCCCTACTTTTGATTATTTCTAGTCTTCTACTCCTCCTGGGTGAGTCTGCTTCTTTTTTTTTTTTTTGAACTTTCAGGTGTGCTGTTAAGTATCTAATGTGAGCCTTCTCCATTTTTTTTAATGTGGGCACTTAGAGCTATGAACTTTCCTCTTACCACTGGATAAAAAAAAATCCCCTTGCCATGTAATAATAAAACCCAAAACATACAGAATAAAGAAAGAATATTGAGAGCTGCAAAGGAAAAAGGTCAAGTAACTTATAAAGGTAAACATATCAGACTTGCAACTGACTTCTCTAGGGAAACCATGAAAGCCACAAGGTCTTGGATAGATGTGCTGCAGAAACTGAGATACCATGGGTGTAAGCCAGGACTACTATACACAGTCAAGCTTTCATTCACTATCAATGGAGAAAACAAAATATTCCAGGATAAAAACAAATTTAAACAGTACGTGGACACAAATCCAGCCTTATAGAAAGTAATAGAAGAAAAATCACAACCCAAGGTATCCAACAATGCCCACAATAACTCAGACATCTAGCCACCCTTCACCAGCACAACTCAAAGAAGGGAAACACACAAACTCTACCACTAAAAAAAAAAAGAAAACATACCCAGAGTTAACAATCACTGGTCATTAATATCACTTAATATCAATGGACTCAATTCACCTATAAAAAGGCACAGACTAAGAGATTGGATATGAACACAGGATTCTGCTATTTATAAGAAACACACCTCAACCACAAAGACAGAAATCTACTCAGAGTAAAGGGTTGGGTAAAGGTTTTTTCAATCAAATGGACGTAAGAAACAAGTGGGTGTGGCCATACTAATTTCTAACAAAATTGACTTCAAACTAAAATCAATCAGAAGAGATGGAGATGGACATTTTATACTCATAACAGGAACAATTCATCAGGAGGAAGTCTCAATCCTGAATATCTATGCCCCTAATATAAAAGCACCCATTTATGTAAAAGAAACATTACTAGAACTCAAGGCAGTCATCAAACCACACACACTAATAGTAGGAGACTTCAACACTAGTCTCTCATCAATGGACAGTTCAATCAGACAGAAACCTAACAGAGAAATAAGAGAATTAAGAGAGGTAATGAATCAAATGGACATAACAGAACATTCCACCCAAATAGGAAAGAATATAACATCTTCTCAGCATCTCATGGAACCTTCTTGAAAACTGAACACATACTTGGTAACAAAGCAAACTTCCACAGATACAAAAAAAATATTAGTAACCACCTGTGTCTTGTCAGATCACCATGGAATAAAGTTATAATTTAACAATAATTCTACCCCCAGAAAGCTTACAAACTCATGGAAGCTGAACAGTCAACCACCCCTGGGTCAGGGAAGAAATAAAGAAAGAAATTAAATTCTTTCTTGAATTCAATGAAAATAAAGACACAACATACCGAAATCTATGGGACACTATTAAAGTAGAACTTGTTATATACAAACGATCCCAGATTTTGATCAGTGTAAATCTTTGAATTTGGCATGGTAAATCTTGGTTGTCAATTGGATGGGATCTGGATTTAACTAAAAGACTTTCTTCTGTAAAGGATTTTCTTATTTAGATTATTTGAAGTTGGAAGGAACAAAGTGAGCGTGAGTATCACCTTCTGATGGTGACACAGATAAAATAGAAGTGGATGAGGGAAATTGGTTTCTGTCTGCTTCCTTCACTATTGCAAGCAAGCTCATATCTTTCCTCACTGGTACAATGTATTGCTTTTCTGATATTAAAATCAGATTTGTGGTTCCTCCAGCAAAGACTGAAGATCAGTAGTTCTCATAGAATCCTTCAGGCCTGAAATGCCAGATTGGGACTCTTGAGGCATCAACCTCAAATAACTTAACCTTACAGTAATAACTTAAAAAATTTGCTTAGAATACAATACCCCACACAGGCAAAACAATACTCTAGCCAAAAGAAACTATTTGTTTTAAAGATATCTAAAGTGAATTCATGAACTACTAAGAATTTACTTTCCTAAAATATTATTTGTGTTTTATTGCTCTGGGTATGTGTTTGTGTCTGCTTGAATGAAAATCATGGATATGCAGGTGCCTGGGAAGCAAGAAGATGACATTGGATTTTGTGCAGCTGGAATTACAGGAAATTGTGAACCATTGGAACTGGATCCTGGGTAACTGAATGCTGACCCTCAGAAGAACTGTCAGGGCTCTTAACCACTGAACTATATCTCCAAACACTGGGTCTTATACTTTTCTAGAATAAATAAAGATATTTCTAAGATTATAAGAAGAGCAGTTTTTTATTCTTCACTAACCCAGTCTTACAATGAAATATGATGTTAGTTAAAATATCATTTTAAATATTAAAGATGAAACAGTAAACTTGAAAAGACACAAAACACAAAAAAAATTGGAGTAAATTATCATTTTTCTGTAAATTTGCAATAATTAATCACTTGAAAAGTTTTGTTAATAATTATTTTAATAAATTGTGCATTATCTTTTGATCATAAGTCTAATATATTACTATATTTAAATCTCTGGTCAGTGATTTAAATATAAATCAGATCAGTGTCCAAGTGTGTTATAATGTATGGAAAAGAGAGTTTTAAAATTTAATTTTACTTAGCGCCTATTAACAGAAGTGGAGGTTAGTGAGGATTTATCACTTTGAATTTTCCTCGGTGATACAAATGAAGAAACAGTATTGTTTCATGTAAAAATCTGAATACTAGTCAGACATTCCCAGACCCCCTTGACTCCCTGGTCACTCTGCAGGGGCTAAGCCCTCTTGCCTCCTATCCCATCCCACCTTTCACCCAGGAACACCTTCCTTTACTCCTCCCTTCCTCCTCAGGGCCATAAAATCCCCCAGCTCAGCCTGCTTGCAGGCTGGGACTGGGCTGGAAGTGCAACCCGTCAGGAGGGAGTTCCTGTGTTTCAATAGCCTGCTGGTAGAAAGGTAGGCCATGTGTCAGCTCAGCGAGATTCCTGGCCAACAAGGGGTACTGATCCTCTAGCAGAAGATTCATCAGAGAGGGGAACCTGACCCAGTACCAGAAGATCTATTAAAGAACATTTGAAGGAAGAGATGGGCAGACGCCAAGGCAGGAATTCCTCCAACAATCTGAAAAACAACATAAAAACACCAGATCCAGGTGACCTTACAAAAGAGGGACTTAAACACCCTAATCCAGAAGAAGTGGAAAAAACTGCCATTATGAAAGCAATAGAGTCCCTTAAGCAGGATATGAATAACTCCCTTAAAGAAATGGATGAGAAGTATAAAAAAATGTTTGAAGAAATGAGTAAAAAAAATGGAAGAGAAGAATAACAAAAAGTTTGAAGAAATGAGTAAATCCATAAATGATACCCTGGGAAACCAAGAAAAAAAAATCAAACAGGTAATGGAAACAATTCAAGATTTCAAAACTGAAATGGAGGCAATGAAGAAAACACAAACCGAGGGCTGGCTGGATATGGAAAATCTAGGTAAACGAAGAGAGACTACAGAATCAAGCATAACCAATAGAGTACAAGAGATAGAAGAATGAATCTCAGATTCTGAAGACGCCATAGAGATAATAAACACTCTGATCAAAGAAAATAGCAAATCCAACAAATTCTCATCACAAAAACATTCAAGAAATCTGGGACATAATAAAAAGACCAAACCTAAGAATAATAGGAGAAGAAGAAGGAGAAGAATTGTGGATCAAAGGCCCAGAAAATATATTCAGCAAAATTATAGAAGAAAATTTTCCCAACCTAAAGAACAATATTCCTATGAAGGTTCAAGAACACCGAATAGACTAAATCAAGAAAAAAAAAATCCACTGGCCATATAATAATCAAAACACAAAACGTACAGATTAAAAAAAGAATATTAAGAGCTGCAAAGGAAAAAGGTCAAGTAACTTATAAAGGTGAACCTATCAGACTTACACCGGACTTCTCTATGGAAACCGTGAAAGCCAGAAGGTCCTGGATAGAGGTACTGCAGAAACAAAGATACCATGGATGAAAGCCCAGACTACCATACCCAGCCAAGCTATCATTCACTATCAATGGGGAAAACAAAATATTCCAGGATAAAAACAAATTTAAATAATATGTAGCCACAAATCCAGTCTTACAGAAAGTAATAGAAGGAAAATCGCAACCCAAGAAATCTAACATTTCCAACACTGCCTACAATAACTAACACATCTAGCGACCTTTCACAAGTACAACTCAAAGAAGGGAAACACACAAACTCTACTACACACACACAAAAAAATAACCGGAGTCAATAAACACTGGTAATTAATATCACTTAATATTTATGGACTCAACTCACCTATAAAAAGGCGCAGACTAAGAGACTGGATATGAAAACAGGATCCAACATTCTGCTGTTTACAAGAAACATACCTCAACCACAAAGACAGATATCTACTCAGAGTAAAGGGTTGGGAAAAGGTTTTTCAAGCAAATGGACTTAAGAAACAAGTGGGTGTGACCATTCTAATTTCCAACAAAACTGACTTCAAACTAAAATAATCAGAAGAGATGGAGATGGACATTTCATACTCATAACAGGAACAATTCATCAGGAGGAAGTCTCAATCCTGAATATCTATGCCCCTAATATAAAAGCACACACTTATGTAAAAGAAAAACTTCTAGAACTCAAGGCAGTCATCAAACCACACACACTAATAGTAGTAGACTTCAACACTACTCTCTCATCAATGGACAGTTCAATCAAACAGAAACTTAACAGAGAAATAAGAGAACTAATAGAGGTAATGAATCAAATGGACTTAGCAGATATCTATAGAGCATTCCACCCAAATAGGAATGGTGGAAGAAATAGCTTCTTCTCTGCAGCTCATGGAACCTTCTCAAAAACTGACCACATACTCAGTAACAAAGCAAACTTCCACAGATACAAAAAAATATTACTAACCACCTGTGTCTTGTCGGATCACCATGGAATAAAGTCAGAATTCAACAACAATTCTAACCCCAGAAAGATTACAAACTCATGGAAGTTGAACAGTCAACTACTGAATCACCCCTGGGTCAAGGGAGAAAAAAAGAAAGAAATTAAAGTCTTCCTCGAATTTAATGAAAATAAAGACACAACATACCCAAACCTGTGGGACACAATGAAAGCAGCGCTAAGAGGAACATTCATAGCACTAAGTGTCCAATTAAAGAAAACAGAGAAAGTACACATTGGAAACTTAACAGCACACCTGAAAGCTCTGGATAAAAAAGAAGCAGACTCACCAAGGAGGAGTAGAAGACTGGAAATAACCAAACTGAGGGCTGAAATCAACAAAATAGAAACACAGAAAACAATCCAAAGAATCAATGAAACAAAAAGCTGGTTCTTGGAGAAAATCAACAAGATTGACAGACCCCTAGCCAAACTAATCAAACAGCAGAGAGAGAACACACAAATTAATAAGATCAGAAATGAAAAGGGGGACATAACCAATGACACAGAGGGAATTCAGAGAATCATTAGATCTTACTACAAAAGCCTATATGCCACAAAGTTGGAAAATGTACAGGAAATGGATTGGTTTTTAGATAAATACCATTTACCAAGGTTAAATCAAGAGCAGGTGAACAATCTAAATAGACCTGTTAGTAGCGAGAAAATAGAAGCTGTTATCAAAAACCTCCCGACCAAAAAAAGCTCAGAACCAGATGGTTTCAATGCATAATTCTACCAGAACTTTCAAGAAGAGCTAACACCTATACTCCTTAATGTATTTCACAATATAGAAACAGGAGAGTCATTGCCAAATTCTTTTTATGAAGCTACAGTTACCCTGATACCAAAACCACACAGAGACACAACCAAGAAAGAGAATAACAGGTCAATCTCACTCATGAACATCGATGCAAAAATCCTCAACAAAATACTGGCAAACTGAATCTAAGAACACATTAGAAAAATTATCCATTTGATCAAGTAGGCTTCATCACAGATATGCAAGGCTGGTTCAACATACACAAATCTATCAATGTAATCCATCATATAAATAAACTGAAAGGAAAAAACCATATAATCATTTCATTAGATGCTGAAAATGCATTTGACAAAATTCAACACCCCTTTATGATAAAGGTGTTGGAGAGATTGGGGATACATGGATCATACCTAAATATAATAAAAACTATTTAGAGCACTCCGACAGCTAACATCAAATTGAATGGAGAGAAACACAAAACCATTCCACTTAATTCAGGAACACGACAAGGCTGTACATTCTCACCATACCTTTTCATTATAGTGCTTGGAGCTCTCGAAATAGCAATAAGACACCATAAAGTGATCAAGGAAATTCAAATTGGAAAGGAAGAAGTTAAACTCTCGGTATTTGCAGAAGATATGATAGTGTACATAAGTGACCCCCAAAACTCTACCAAAGAACTCGTACAGCTGATAAACACCTTTAGTAATGTGGCAGGGTACAAGATCAGTTGCCCTCCTATACACAAAGGATAAAGAAGCAGGGAGGGAAATCAGAGAAACTTCACCTTTCACGATAGCCACAAATAGCATAAAATATCTTGGAATAACACTAACCAAGGAAGTGAAAGACCTATTTGACAAGAACTTTAAGTCCTTGAAGAAAGAAATTAAGGAAGATAGCAGAAAATGGAAAGACCTCCCATGCTCTTGGATTGGGAGAATCAGCATAGTTAAAATGGCAATTCTACCAAAAGCAATCTATAGATTCAATGCAATTCTCATCAAAATTCCATCAAAATTCTTCACAGACCTTGAGAGAACAATAATCAACTTTATATGGAAAAACAAAAACCCAGGATAACCAAAACAATCTTATATAATAAAAGAATTTCTGGAGGCATTACCATACCTTACTTCAAACTCTATTACAGAGCTACAGTATTGAAAACCGGTTGGTATTGGCATAAGAATAAAGAAGTCGACCTATGGAATCGAATAGAAGACCCGGATATTAACCCACAAACCTATGAACACCTGATTTTTGGCAAGGGAGCTAAAACTATACAATGGAAGAAGGAAAGCATCTTTAGCAAATGGTGCTGACATAACTGAATGTCAACCCGTAGAACGAAAGTAGACCCATATTTATCACCATGCACAAAACTCAAGTCCAAATGGATTAAAGACCTCAACTTTAATCTGATCACTTTGAACCTGATAGAAGAGAAAGTGGGAAGTAGTCTACAAGACATAGACTCAGGAGACCACTTCCTTTGTAGAACGCCAGTAGCACAGACAATAAGAGAATCAATGACTAAATGGGACCTCCTTAAACTGAGATGCTTTTGTAAAGCAAAGGACACTGTCAGTAGGACAAAAAGGTTACCTTCGGACTGGGAGAAGATCTTGACCAACCCCTCATCAGACAAAGGTCTGATCTCCAAAATATACAAAGAACTCAAGAAACTAGACACTAAAACTCTAATTAACCCAATTAAAAAAATAGGGTACTGAACTGAACAGAGAATTCTTAAGAGAAGAACTTCGAATGGACAAAAGACACTTAAGTTCATGCTCAATCTCTTTAGTGATCAGGGAAATGCAAATCAAAACTACTTTGAGATACCATCTTACATCTGTCAGAATAGGTAAACTCAAAAACACCAATGATAGCCTATGCTGGAGAGGATGTGGAGTGAGGGAACACTCATCCATTGTTGGTGGGAATGCAAACTTGTGCAGCCACTGTGGAAATCAGTGTAGAGGTTTTTCAGGAAACTGGGATTCAATCTCCCTCAGGACCCAGCAATTCCACTCTTGGGAATATACCCAAGAGATGCCCTATCATACTACTAAAGCATTTGTTCAACTATATTCAGAGCAGCACTATTTGTAATAGCCAGAACCTGAAAACAACCTAGGTGCCCCTCAAGAGAAGAATGGTTAAAAAAGGTGTGGAACATATGCACATTAGAGTGTTACTCAGCGGTAAAAACAATGACATCTCGAATTTTGCATGCAAAAGGATGGAAACAGAAAACGCTTTACTGAGTGAGGTAACCCAGACCCAAAAAAAGGAATATGGTATGTACGCACTCATAAGTGGATTCTAGCCATATTTAAAGGTCTTTGAGTGTATAATTCATGATCCTAGAGAAACTAAATAAGAAGGTGAACCTGAAGTAAATCATATAGTTATCCTCCTGGATATTGGAAGTAGACAAGATTGCCAGGAAAACTTGGGTGCATGGGGTGGCGGATGGAAGTAAGGGGAGATGGTTAGAGAGAAGGGAGAAGGGGAGGATGGGGTATAGCTTGGGGGAATGAGATGGGGGGAGGGAGGGAGGATTGATATGGGAGCAGGGAAGTATATATCTCAACTAAGGGAGCCATTTTAGGGTTTGCAAGAGACTTGATTCTAGAGGGGTTCCCAGGTCCAAGGGGTGTAGCATGGTGGGCGAGCTTGTTGGGATTTCTGTCCTGCCCAGTAACCCACAACCTGCATACCCCAAGGATAATCACACACAGGGCTCCATAAGGTTATAAACTGATTGGCCCATTAGGTCAGGCTTCTTGTTAATTCTTATAACTTATATTAACCCATTATTCTCATCTATGTTAGCTTAATGGCTCCGTACCTTTCTCAGCTGGGCAAGTTACATGCTGCCTCTTCGATGATATGAGCAGGAATTCTCCTGTTCTCATTGCATCACCTCTATTTCCTGTCTGGTTTTCCCGCCTATACCGCCTGCCTGGCCAATCAGCATTTTATTAAAATATGATTGACAGAATAAAGACAATTCTCCCGCACCAAAGGGGAGTTCCCCAGATTGTTCCCTGGGTAGTAGAGGAGAGAGTGCCTGAACTGGCCTTGGCCCATAACCATACTGATGAATATTTTGCATATCACCATAGAACCTTCATCTGGCGATGGATGGAGATAGAGACAGAGTCCCACATTGGAACACTGGACTTAACTCCCTAGGTCCTAATAAGAAGCAAAAGGAGGGAGAATGTGAGCAAGGAATTCAGGACCAGAGGGAACTTTCATCCGATGATAGATGGAGATTGAGACAGAGACCTACATTGGAGCACTGGACTGAGCCCCCAAGGTCCATATAAGGAGCAGAATGATGGAGAACATGAACAAGGATGTCAGGACCGTGAGGGGTACATTCACCCACTGATATAAGGGGACTGATCTAACGAGAGCTCACCAAGGACAGATGAACTGGGACTGAACAAGCATGTGATCCAACCAGATTTTCTGAATGTGGCTGACATGGGGGCTGTCTAAGAAGCCATTGATAATGGCACTGGGACTTGTTTCGTCTGCATGTGCTGGCTTTTTGGGATCCTAGTCTGTTTGGATGCTCACCTTCCTAGACCTGGAGGGAGGGGGGAGGAACTTGACCTTCCCACAGGGTAGGAAACCCTGACTGCTCTTAGGTGTGGAAAGGGAGGAGGAGAGGGAGTGGGGGGAGTGGGAGGGTTTTGGGAGGAGGGGAGGAAGTGGAAATTTTAATAAATTAATAACAAAAAAATCTGAATACTAACATAGTTGAAGCAACCTCATATTATCTTGCAGTGCTTTTGATATTAGTTTTAGTATTTCTTCCTTCTATTGCAAATCAATTAAAAATATAAGTTTTTTTTATGGACAATGGTGTTTGCCAATTTCCCATAACAGTGACAGTTAAAAGCTTAAAACTCTTTTCAAGCTCATAGGTCAAAGATGTGACATTACCCTCTTGGTACTGTGTTCTTTATGGGTAAGTTGTGTCGTCATATCATCCAGGAAGAAGAAGAAACAATACCAGAACCAACTGAACTTTCCTTTTACTCCCTTCATTCAGCTAAGTAATGGACATTTGACAATGTGACTCATTAATAAAAGGAGGAATTCTTCCCCTTAAAAGAGTCTTCATTGGAAATCCTCCTGCAGATACACCAGAGGCACTCTAGTAATCTCAGTTTTTCTTAATTCAGTAAGTTGACTTCATAATAATCACTCCATATGATGACTAGTCTCAATTACCAAATTAATGAGATCTAAGACCACCAAACATACTATCCTCTGGGCATGACTATGGGACATCTTCTTGATTAGAATAAAGGTAGAAATAAGACCAGTATTCCGTGGATGACAGAATTCCCTGGGGTGAAATCTTTGAATGAATAAAAGAGGGAGAAAGTGAGCTGAGTAAAGGCATTCATCACGTTCCTGACCTCTGGCCCAATGTGGTGCCTATTTCAAGCTGCTCTTCCCTTGGTTTCTTCACCATCATGGATTCTACGATGCATGAGTCACAGTAAATCTTCCTTCTGCATGTTGCTTTGGTCATGGCGTATTATCACAGTCACAGCAGAAAAAAGCTAAGGCATTTCAACAACCAAGTTAGTTGTTTCAGTCTTGGATAAGATAAGTATGTCTGTGTTCCAAGAAGTATATTAGTTTCTTCTTTGGATATGTTTTTTTTTTTGTCACTGTCTTTGCTCTTTGGTTCATCATTGCTCACTCTCGAAGTTTCATTTTACATTTTTATCATTTTTAAAGGATTATGGGAACGGCATAATTCAAGTACACAAGTCAATTTAAAAAAATTATGAGAAAGAGAATCTCATATAAATAAGAATAGTGGGAATAGAAGAACAATAGTACTATAAGGCCCAGAAAACATCTTAAAGTAAATCATAGAAAAAAATCATGTTGCTAGCCTAAAGAATGAGATTTAGTGTAAAGATACAATAAGTATACAGAATAGCAAATAGATTAGACCAGAAAAGAAAATTTGCTTGCCACACAGTAATCAATACACTAAACATACAGAGCAAAGAAATAATATTAAAATCTGCAAGGAAAAAGGACAAGTAACATCTGACAGCAAGGGGCAGAATAGGCAGACCTTTTCAAATAAATCCTGACTTCTCAATGGAGACTAGAAAAGACAGGAAAGATTCAAGAGACTCAAGAGACTACAAATGCCAATCTTGATTACTATACCCAGCAAAATTTTCAATAACTATAGATGGAAAACACAAGATATTCCACAAGAAAATCAAATTTAAAGAATATTTATCTGCAAATATAACCTTCTAAAAGGTACTAAAAAGAAAATAAAAACCCAATGCTAACTGTACCAAGAATACACAGAAAATACTTAATTTCTTACCAGCAAACAAAAAGTAGGGACATATACACAGACAACACACACACACACACACACACACACACACACACACACACACACACACACAGAGCCAGCACCACCAGGAACCACCAGGAAAGCAAGAATTAGCAACCACTGCTCACTAATACTTCTCAGTATCAACGGACTCAGTTCCCTCACCATAAGACACAGAGTGGATCCAAAACAGGATCCATCTTTCTGCTGCATACAAGAAATGCACTTCAGCAGGGCCATAGTGGTGACTTTAATCCCAACCCTCAGCAGGCAGAGGCAGGCAGCTCTCTGTGAGTTCAAAGCCATACGGGTCTACAAGAGCTAGTTTTAGGACAGCTTCCAAAGATACAGTGAAACCCTGTCTAAATAAATAAATAAATAAATAAATAAATAAATAAATAAATAAATGCAAAAATGCACCTCAACATGAAAGATAGACATTATCTCAAAGTAAAGGGTTGGAAAAAAAGGTTTTCTGAAAAAATAGACCTAAGAAGCAAGTTGTTGTAGTCCTTCTAACATATAACAAAATAGACTTCAAACCAAAATTCATCAAAATATTTGGGGTAGAACATTTCATATTTATAGAAAGAAAGGTCAACTAAGATGACATTTTAGTTTTTAACATCTTTGCCCCAAACACAAGGACAGTCATGTTTAAAAAATAAACCTATCTGAAGTTTAAATCACACATCTCTCCTCACACATTAACAGTGGGAGACTTCAAAACCCCACTCTCACCAATGGGCAGGTCATCAGGACAGAAAATAAGCCAAGAAACACTGAAGCTAATAGACATTATAAACTCAAAAATCTAACAGATTTCTTAAGGTTCACCCAAACACAAAATAATATACCTTCATTGTAGAACCAAATGGAACATTTTAGAAAATTGGCCACATACTCATCCACAAAGCACATCTCAACAGGCATAGGAAAATTTAAATAATCTCCTGTATTCCATCAGAGCATCAACAATTAATGTAGGACTTCAACAACAACAAAAACAACAGAAAACCTACCAACTAATATAAACTCAAAAACTCTCTACTGAAGGACTACTTGGTCAAAGGCAGAAATAAATAAAAGACTTCCTAGATTTCAATGAAAATATTTGGATGGTGTACCTAAATTTATGGGACACCATGAAAGCAGTGCAAAGAAAAAAGTTCAGAATACAAAGTGCCTTTGTAAAGAAATTGAAAAGATCACCTTAACAGCACACCTGAAAGCTCTAGAACCAAAAGATGTGAGCACACACAAAAAGCGTAGATAGTAGAAAATAATCAAACTGAGAACTGACATCCAATAAAATAGAAACAAGAATAACAATAAGAAAATCAATGAAACAAAGGTTTGGTTATTTGAGAAAATTAAGAAAATAGATAAAACCTTGTTCAAAATAACTAAAAGTAAGAGAGAGACTATCCAAATTAACCAAATCATAAATGAAAAGAGAGGAATAACAGCAATAACAAGAGGCACAAAAAATTCAACATTAAATTAAATAGAGAGATATTCAATGCAAGTCTACTGAAATCAGGAAGCAGACAAGGCTGTCTACTCTCTACATATTTCTTCAATATAGTACTTGAAGTCCTAGCTAGAGCAATAGGACAACTGAAGGAGTCAAAGGATACAAATTGAAAAGCAAGAAGTCTATAGAAGAGACTCTAATATAAATTATGTACTGTGCAACAGCACACTAGAACTACATACTCCTTTTTAAATATTAGAGTATCCACCAATTGATCATCCCAAATTGTTCCCCTCTTACCCTTTTTTTGTGGTAAGAATGATTTACACCCAATTTGCTGGAGAAAAGTAATTTTAGAGGATAAATGAATGTAGTAATTATTTCTGTCTGTCTCATTTTATTATACATAATGATATCTTTTCCATTATATTGTGTGAAATGGCAGAATATTTTTCATATTCAAATACTAGTACATTGTGTTCATGGGCCCCATTGTATCTATATGTCAATTCTTGAGTGCTTACATTGCTTTTATTTTATGTCTTTTGTAAGCAACGTTGCAACAAACAAGAGTGCAGATGTCTCCTTACATTACCTAATCACCTGTGGGCCTCAAGTATTGATATTATAATAATAGCACTCTTGAGAAGTGGAAACAGCCCAATGTTTACTCTAGGTAATTTTTTCTGGTAGGCTTGTGTCAGAAAAGATATCACACTTACGTTGACTTATATCTTCAGTCATCAAGCAAGAGATAATAATTATTATTGTATCAAGTCCTGTAAACTCAGATAGAAATTATCCAAGGTCACATTAAAGTTATTCTGACTGATGGCCTTGCAATCATGAACAAGTTTTTAATAACATAAGAAGAGCAGTGTTTTCAGAGCTCATCTATTGTAAGAAGTCCTGCATTATCGTTACAGCCTTTTCCCACAAAGGAAAAAATGTGGTTTCATGTATTCATAATTCAATAAACTTGTGAAAGTCTATGAACAATTTCTACCATAGTGGAAGCTGGAGTCACTACTAACATTGATAAGCTATTTAACTCTCATATTTCTGATTCTTTTAATACTTACCATAAATTTTACTTTATAAACATTATGGTACTATTTTCATGAGGATTTTGCATATTGTCTCTTTTGTTGTAGCATTTTCCTTGTTTAAATAGTTTTAATGAACATCTGTGTTTGGGCTAATAACTAATGCTATAATTTACATAACTTATTGATTGAAGTGAATTTTATTTTAATTTAATGTGAAATAAGTAGCATACTGTTTAAAATGAAGAGCATACTAAATCTAGAAGAATCAGTTGAATTATTAGCTTTCAGGGACTTTCGTAATGGATGATGATGATTTTCAAATAATATTAGGATTCACTTACTCTTTTCTCTTTGTTTTAAGTGTATTCAATAGTTCCAACTATAATTTTTGAGGATTCATTATTGCACTAAAAATATTAATTTACTCCCACTCATTCCTACCTATAATTAAATTTTCTTATTAAAATGAAATTCTATATTATTCAGTAGAAGGGTGACTATAAACTTTGACATTTTGCTTGTAAAGATAAATATTATATTCATTTAAATCTTGAAAAAATATTTTAAGAATTTTTCTAACAAAACAATGGGAACAAATCCTGAAGTGGGGGAGAGGAGGAGGCGTGTGCTCTTTTTTTTTTTTTGTAGGAAAATAATGAAAAGAGCCCTAGGGCCAAGAGTAGAAATCCAGATAGAAGAGAAAATCTGATAATATAGGATACAGTTTAAAGCATCACGACAAGGCATAAAATAGAGATAGCTAAATTAGTGTCAGACATTAAACATATTTACTAACTAATATTCCTAACTATTGGTCTGGAATTTCTTTCAGTTTTCTAAAGTCCATGGCGAGCATTGACAAACTTAAGTAACCAAGCTAAATTCTCTTTCAAATATGAAAATACCCTGGTGTATTTTTCCCATCTCAGTACCAGTTGACAACGATAACTTTTCTGTTTCATAAACTATATAGAATCTTTATGCTGTACTTGTAAAAGATGCAAAGAAATAGTATTTACAGGCAAAATAAGAAACAAGATTTAAAAATCATTGGCATATTTACTTATAGAGCAAAACAATATATTTTTAGTAGCTTCAAAATGATATCTCTAGGAAGGAACAGTCAAAAATATCAGAAATAATTAATTTCTAATTTTCTGGGTGAAACTTTAACTCTCTTCTCTATAATAACATAGGTCTTTCCAGTTATAAAATGCAATACTTTTACTTGACACTGGTTGGAGTCAGAACAGTTAAACATGATATTCCAGCAAGATACTGATAATATAGAATATGAATTTACACATTTGAGGCTATTTCATGTTTTGACAATATTTTGTTACTGTTTTGTCTCAACTAAAAGCTTATGAATTTTCATACAACTGCAGAAATACCAAGGAAATGTCATCAAACATATTAATAAAAACTGTTATGGTTTACCTTATTTCTTGGGTTGAGATGGCTTGGAATAACCCGTAAAGATTATCAATCAGATACTGTGTACATTGGGTTGCCTGTAGGCCTGTCTGTAGGGGATGATCTTAGTTAAGTGATGTGGGAAGACTCAGACTTGTGACGGAGACATGATTCCCTAAGCAGGGGTCATGAACTATATAAAAGTACAAAATTCAAGACTGTGAAGAAGAAAGTAAGCAAATAAACACATGTGCATTCATTTTCCTTTCCTCTTCACTGCAGATATGATGTGATGAGCTGAATTCTTTGCCTAAACTCCCTACAATGACAAAATACAACCTTGAAGTTCAAGCTTAAATTCATGACTGCCTTCACAAAGTAGTATTTTGTCAAGCGATTTTTAATCACAGTGACAGAAAGAAAGCTAGAACAAACATCTGGACCATGCTTTACTAAAATGGGACCTCACAAAAATAAAGCTGGAACAACATCTGGAACCATGCTGTGCTAAAATGTAATCTCAGAGAACTCGAGTAAAGCTGGTATTGCCAGAGACTGAGGTAAGTAGGACAGGAGTGTGGGAACATTTAATCAATGGAGACATGCTTTGATTTAGATGGTAGGTAGATGGTTAGCAGTCCTTTACCAGCAGGGTCACTAAAGGCAATAATGATAGAATACATACCTTATAAAGGTAGAAAATTATTTTGAATGATTTTAACATGAAACA
This sequence comes from Myodes glareolus, assembly GCF_982192425.1. Classification (NCBI taxonomy): domain Eukaryota; kingdom Metazoa; phylum Chordata; class Mammalia; order Rodentia; family Cricetidae; genus Myodes; species Myodes glareolus. The sequence continues at coordinate 75,225,082 of NC_142037.1, read as the reverse complement.
GATAAAAACTTAAAATAGATTTTCTCCCATTATTACCCAGTGGTACACATTTTAACATGATTTAGAAAATTATTAACATGAATAATTTTTGTAATACCAACTTTAAAAAAGTAAATTTTATTTCATATATCCTATAAAGTATGTCTATATATAGAAGCCAAGAAAATAGGAGGTCTATATTTGCAGGAAGATCTTTAAATTATATGAGAGTAGATGAATGCGGGATATATGCAATAGAGTAATTGTAGAAGTGTAAAGGATTAAGAAAGAGTAAGTGGAAGAATAGGGGGGCATGGTCAGATGGAAGGGCTGGATAGTTAAGCAAAATAAAGCATATGTGAAAAAACATATGGAAATCCACTGTCTTGTCGCCAAACAAAATTACAGCTAATATTTATGTTTTAAAGTGTTTGAAGGAAGACATCCTGCATGGCTGGGTAAAAAAAAAAGAAAGAAAAAATAAAGGAAAAAAAGCTTTCAGAATCTATTATAAAAATTCCCTCTGAGAAGTGGTTTGATTTTTTGTGTGTGAGCTTTTGGTTAGAAAGGACCTAGAAATCCCTCAAAACAATGTAGGATTTTAATAATCTGCTTGGTTGCCCATCAGAACTAGAAGATAAATCACTACTGAAGAAGCTACCACATACTTAAGATTTGTGATATGGAGATAACAGGCTAGAATTAACCTGGAAGCTTCCTCCTTGCCAGCTAAATTTCATAGTCCTAGAGTGTGCTATGATGTCTGAAGAGAAAAAAAAAAGATTTCAATGGTTTGCCTCGGTTGTGAATCCAGTAATCCATGAGGACCACCTCAGACACAAGAGGCACGCATCTGTGCAACAGGAAAATTACTTCTACTGGGATCAACAAAAATTTGATTGAACTGTAAATGCTATTCACAAAAGGAAATTCATGCAGAAAACTCATGGCAGGAAAATATTTGGCCATAGGTGGCAAATGAATGCTGTTTATTTTTAAGTTAAATTGTTGTATTGTTAAGCTACTTTCTTAATATCTGTGCTATAACTTTAGCTGTAATGAGAGAAACCCCACTTCTCAGTGAATGAGGAAGAATGCAGAATGCTGTCTATTTTTAAGTTAAATTGTTGTATTGTTAAGCTACTTTCTTAATATCTATGTTATAACTTTAGTCAGAGAAACCCCACTTTTCAGTGAATGAGGAAGAATGCAGAAATCCATTACTGCAGAAGGTGGTTGGTCAGCCCTAAATAAATGGGTCAACCCTAAATAAGACATTTACACCATTCCATCTAATGCTCAAGGAATATTATGGAAAAGGTGGTGGAAGGAACACATTAGTCAGAAGAAAGGAAGATATATTGAGAAGTGGCTTTAACTGGGCAAGACACAGTCATTGCAAGCATTTTCTCACAGCAACTTAATTAGCCATGGATCTAATTAAGAATGCATATCAACCTCAGGCACAGATGAAGGAGAGAATCACAGGGTCCTACATTTCACTGCTGCTAGTTGCTACTGATAGTCTCAGAAAGCAGAAGAAACGTGCTTTGGGAAGCCATGTCTTTGTAACTTTTCTACTGCTGTGACAAGATACCATGACTAAGACAACTTATAAAGGGATATTCATTTGGGCTTACAGATTCAGAGGAATATGAGTTCACCATGTTAGCACAGTGAGATAGCAAGCAGTAGGCCTGTAAGATTGGGCAGCTAAGAGCTCACATTCTGATCCACTGTTAGGGACTGGGAGGAATTAACTCAGAAAAGACTCTGGGAGTCTTTTGAAGCCTCAAAGTTCACCACTAGTGACATAGCTCTTTCAGAAAATCCACAACTTCTAATCCTCCCCAACCCGCCACTAACTGGAAACCAAGTATTTAAACATAAGTCTCTCAAAGGCCATTCTCATGTATGACACCAGTGCAGTGTGCCCACCAGTAATAGCTGAAGGTTACACTGACGATTTCCCAAAACAGACAAACAAAAGTCACGAGAAAAGATTAGGGTGGAACATGTTGAGATGCTCATGGCAGGCAGGAGATAGGATGGTGGTGGAAGAGAGGATTCATAATACTTTAGATTCATGTTTGACTTTGTCTAAAACAAAATTCAGAAGAGGGAAAATCATACACCTAAAAAAAAGTTTTAGCTATACAATTTTATATTGTTTAATATTTTTATGCCTGTTATGATAGGATGTGAATCCATACTCCTGTGTTAAAAAAGGCAGGTGCTCTACCAATTAGCTACTTTCCCCAGGTCTAAATTAGTGCTTGTGTGCATGCTCTTTAGACATTAAAGTTTTAATATTTTCATAGTTTTTATTACAGTACTAGTTTCTTTTAGATACCAGAAATGGAGCAATGTTCTCCTAGGTTTATGCTGATTTTAATATTAATTATTTCTAATCTGTGGCGCACTTTGACCCTGTGCTGCCCTATGCTGTTTAATTATTCTGTTAAGACTCTGCTGAATAATGAAGTACTGTTTTCAATGTTTCATCAACCTAGAAAAGCTGAAACTGGCTTGTAGAACCCAATTTTACAATATTGTTAAGAGGCAGCCTACTTCTGTTTTAGCAGTTTTAATTCTATGTTTCTTTTTTGTTTTTATATTAGTATATATAAACTGATAAACAAAATTGTTGTTAGATATAAACATCTTGGCGATGTGCATTTTAATGCATCATGTCCAAAGATAAATATACTTAGATTGTTGACTAAGTAGATGAGTTTGTGCCTATACACACACATATGTACATATATATGTATAAGAATATCCACATGTGTTTGTGTATGTATATATATATATATATATATATATGTTCATTTCCTTTTTACAGTATTCAAAATATAGCATCAAGGATTATTTTACTTAAATTTTAAATGCTGTAAAATTGGAAGAATATGATCAAAATTTGTTGTATGAAATGTTCAAAGAATAACATAAAAAGAATTATAATAATTTTTCTTACATATGCTACTGCAAATATATGGTTCCTTAAATTGTTAGTTTTTTGACTTATAACTATATTCACTCATCATTTGCTATTGTCAGACATGAATTTTTTGTGCTATGCACTTGGTTTACATAGAGTTTTATTCTTGAGCATGGATATAGGCTTATTGATTAGAGGAGGGGTACCTTCTCAGTGGCCATACAACATCCCTACAGTCATTCACTGTCAATAATCCTGCAAGGAGTAGTCAGGACTCTTGAGTAAGTATTCTCTCACCCATGACAAAAATGTTGGCTGGCCAAACGTAATTGATTTCATTGTTATTTTCTTCATAAATATGTACCTATTTATTTTTCTCATTTATTATTTTTTAAGTTAGAAGTTGATTGACCCATTAGCTCAGGCTTTTTGTTAATTCTTGTAGCTTATATTAACCCTTTATTCAGATCTATGTTAGCCATGTGGCTCCATACCTTTTCCAGCTGGCAGATCACATCCTGCTGCTTTGGTTGTCTGGGCAGGAGTGGGAAGAATCAACTTCCTCCTCCATAGAATTCTCCTGCTCTCCTTGTATCATTTCTACTTCCTGTCTTGTTGTCCTACCTACACCTCCTACCTAGACAATCAGCATTTATTTAAAACATGATTGACAGAATATGTATGCTTTCTTGATATTACCTTTGTTGCTGTAACTTGATGTTTTCGGATTAGACATTCTAAAATATGTTACGAGTAACATAGCTTTCAGAATTTTAGATACCTTTATTTACACAAGTTTTATACATGTGACCTTATTGCCTTATGTGGAGTAATTGAAATAACGGAAAGTATTTAGGTGTTTAAAGTTTTCTGCTCCTGAAATTGTGGAATGTTTTCTGTTTAGATTTTCCTGAAAGCTAAGATGTCAAGATCAAAGCGACAAATAAGAATTTTACTCACTTCAGCAAAACCAGTTCATACATTGGGCAGTCAGCAAAATCATGCAACAATCCTAGAGCAATATACTCTTTAATTTCTCTAAGAGAAAAGTACATGAATTTATATCTCCTGGGGCTGTATCTTTTTTTGTTTATGCAATCTTTCAAATAAACTCTATGTTAGTTTTACATTATTGATGAAAATGGCATATAACCTGGAAAAGAAAACAAATACTTAAACTAAGCAGACATCAAAATTCCAATACTACATACTTTTGACAAATGTCCCAAAATAAATCTAAATTAATCAATGGTGCATTCCAGAAGACTCTAGACAATGTGACTATCAATGTCAACATTTCAATAATATCTGTGAGGGGTTAAACTAGCAGGAGATTAACATTTTTTTGGGATTTGCAATTTTTCTACATTATTAGAAAATTATTAGTTTAGCTGCCTTCCCTAAAAAGTCAAGAATATAATTTTGACATGTAGAAAATGAAGCAAAACAAAATACAAAATTATTATTTTCAATCTGAAAAAATTATTTTGTTTGTAATTTTATTATTAATTTATAATCACTTAATTTGTTGATTATGTAGGAATTTTTAAAGAGGTATAAAAATCATCATGCCAGTATAAAATATCCCTTGAGACTGCAGTATAATTCATATCTTATTTAACATATGTTAGTATTATAAACTATAAATAATCTCTTTTTTTACTTTTTTGTCCTCATAATAGCAAATTTCTATCTGTCTAAGTACATGCAATATTTTCTTAGATTTTCACATGATATACAGAAGGATAGGTTTAATAGTTCACAGTATGACTCTGATGCAAGTTACTGAGCTGTAAGAGCCATTTACTTCTTAAATACAAGGTCACAGCTTTATTGTGTCCTTTAGTTCATGACATCTTCCATCAACATTTCTGGGTGAAGATTGATCTCTCCCTTCTGCCTGCCATCTAGATTGTCAGATATATAGTTTTATTAGGATTGACCTGTCAACCATGAGATGTTGTCAACTACAGCCTGGAAAATAAAAATAGTTCGTATTTTCCCAAACTCAAAGATGTGCTCTGGCAAACTTTTAGCATGCATGCCGCATTATGAGCTCCAGCAATGATCATTCATTTTAGTTCAAGACCAACAATCTTAAATTAAAAGCAATATTTATGATACATCATATTTGACAGGTAAATATATCTGTGGATAGATATAAAAAGAGTTCTTCTAGAATGTAAGATACTATAGATTCATTTTTAGTGGTAACACTCCCATTGGAAGAATGATTACTCTCATAAGTGAGGGTAGATGCTGCCCCACTTTCTTCTGGAATATCTAGTTTAAATATTTTTAGAAATCATAGTTTTTGCTTGCTTCAAAAACTTCTCCTTTCTAAATTCTCAAGCTTACAACAAACCACTGTACTTAGAATTATTTAACATGTAATAAGATGCGGGGGGCCATCCTGTCCCGCAGGAATGAACGCCACCAAAAACGAGAATTCCTTCTCTGGTCACATCTTTATTTGGAGCATTCCCTTGAGGAAAATTGGGGGAAGGGAAGATAGAGCAGGGACGAGAGAAAGCTTAGAGAGAGAGCGTTGGGCCCCGAGGCAGCTGCTTTTAAACGGTGGAGCGGCTTGAACGCTGTCCTGATTGGTTAATGCCATTCTGCTGGTCTGAGCATGTGCAGGCAAGGGTGCAGGCAGGGTTGCTCAGCCCCACGTGGCTACCTCCAAACTGCAGGACCACCTGTGCCTCCAGGTGGCTCCCAACATCTCCCCCTAATTATTGTCTTTAAGAGCAATAAGGCAAAACTATTTTCCAATCTGGTCCCCACCTAGACGCAGCATGCCAAGGATATCTCTGCTCCCACCCATTCCTAAGGAAGGAAAAGGCAAAATAGAGTCAGAGATAAGAGGTTGCACAGGGTGTTGCTCAAGTCGATGGTGTGAAACAGCTGCTCTTGGCACCGCCCAGAAGGTCATCTCTGCTGTCTCCGCACGAATCTTCCACAGCAGGACACTCAGCATCCATTGGGTCATCTTCTTTATCTCTCTGGTCGGTCTCGCTGGCATCCAGATGTATGTCAGCATTCCTAGAAAAACATAAACAAAACTCTCCTCCCAAATTAACATTTAAGAGTATTAAAAACTCTCAGTGTAAAAATTCAGCACAATCAGTACTGGAAGTAGGCTGGTTTTGAACTTAGAGATCTGCAGGTCTCTGTTTCAAAAAGCAAATCTTGTTTGCCTGTACCAGCAAAATTTTGAATTAAAAATTAAGTGTAAAGAATGCAAGAGAAATCCTTTCTCTGGGGGAAGCTGTCACTGGTAATGTAGTCCCCCTCTATTGTTTAAAAACCAAAGCAGTTGTCACTGGGAATTGAACTCAGGACCTTTGGAAGAGCAGTCAGTGCTCTTAACCTCTGAGCCATCTCTCCAGCTCCCCCATTCAGATGGAAAAAACCTCTAGGTAGCATTTTTTATTTCATCCGTTGCCAGGGGCAATAGGTAATGATAACCAGGTTGACGCGCCTTTATTATGATAATTAGGACCAGTTCTTTGAGGGAGAATGGACGTCGATCATCTGGCTACTTCCTGCTGACAAAGGGGCGATGTTTGGGGGGATAAATGTTTTTATCTGACTGAATTTTTGGCGACAAATGTTTTTATCTGACTAAATTCTTGGCGACCTTGGCTGAGGGCGGCGGCAGCAGCGGACAGCGGCGGCTGCCACAGCTCCGCCTCTGAAGCCCATAATGGCGCGCTCCGCATGGCCCAAAGGCATGGCTCCGCCCCGGGCCGTGCGCGGGCTCGCCGTTTCACCTCAGGCAATGAACTCGCACCGCCGGCTGTGAGCCTTTTCCAAGCTCCGGCGAGGGGGGGCATCCGCCCACCCGTGGAGGGGCTTCTCCTGCTCGGTCCGCCCGCGCGCAGAGCCCCGTTCTCTGGGAACTCACCTCCCCGCTCGCCCATGTTGCTATGGAAACACAGTTTTTCCGCAGAGCCGATTCAGCTCCTCTCTGCCTTCTATGGCGCCGCTGCTCACCACGCAGCTTCCGCCTCAGTCAGGCGAGTCCGCTCAGGTGCTGAAAAAGTCCTCCAAAAACCATAGCCCCGCCAGAAGGCCGGGACATATAGCCTCTGATGTCACACGGACTTTAGCCCGCCCGTCGCCATGGTGACCTGGCTGTTCGTAGGCCTCCAGCAAACTCCCCGCCAGCAACTGGTTGCGTCTCCCTCCTGAGTAGCTGGGATCACAGGTGTGCACCACCGTGCCTGGCCCACTTCCGTGTTTCTAATCAGGCATTACCGCTCAAAGGCGGGCCGGCTGCCGCCAGCACTCTCAGCACGATCAAGCAGCTTGTCTTTCTCAGTCAAAAATTAAAGTTTTTTGTACGTGAGAGCCAGAGACTGAGCTCTCTTATCAAAATTAGGTGAAAATCACCTCAGAAACTCTGTGGCTCTTTAAGAACAGGGAAGGCAGTGATCAAGCTCGCCTCCCTACGAGACTGTTGCCTCCAGTCTCTAACAGCGAGTACGCAGGTGGACGGAGAGGGAGCGGAAGCCGCGGTCTCCCGTACCCCTTCGTCCTCATAGTCCCGCCTTAGTTACCTCGCCTTTTTGCTGCTGTTCACATTCCTCCTGCACTGAACTTAAGGGATTTTTCTTCCCCGTTGCTTTCTGTACCTTCTTTCAGATACCTTAACTTTGATTTTTTTTTGTATTTTCTTTTCTATTTTAGGCCTATCCTTTGAAATTCCTTTTTACATTTCTTTTCCTCCCCTTTCTGGGGATTTCAACCGACGTCACTCACCGCTCCATGTTCTCAGAGTTCTGAAATTCAAGGCTCTCTGTGCTGGTGTCTGATCTTGGCTTTTTCTCCCGGGCTTTCTCAGGGTCCCCCGGCGTAGTTGTCAGGGTCCCTCAGCGTCCGGGGTTTCGAGCACCAGTTGCGGGGGGCCATCCTGTCCCGCAGGAATGAACGCCACCAAAAACGAGAATTCCTTCTCTGGTCACATCTTTATTTGGAGCATTCCCTTGAGGAAAATTGGGGGAAGGGAAGATAGAGCAGGGACGAGAGAAAGCTTAGAGAGAGAGCGTTGGGCCCCGAGGCAGCTGCTTTTAAACGGTGGAGCGGCTTGAACGCTGTCCTGATTGGTTAATGCCATTCTGCTGGTCTGAGCATGTGCAGGCAAGGGTGCAGGCAGGGTTGCTCAGCCCCACGTGGCTACCTCCAAACTGCAGGACCACCTGTGCCTCCAGGTGGCTCCCAACATCAAGATACTCCATACCCATAACAATGCTATGATTTATGAGATATAAACATTTTAAAATGAAGACTAGAGTACATAGAAGTTAATAAAGTGTTTACTTAGTGATGATGATGATCACGATTCAGTTCTAAGCACTGCACAGTACAGGTGTGGCAGTGCTTATCTATAATCTAAGCATGGTGGAGACAGATCAGTAAGAAGTTTAGGGCCATGATCAGCTACGCAAATCTTTCTGGGCCAGCTGGAACTTGAATAGCAAAGAAAAATACAGAATACAGTACAAAGTGAAACAAGACAGTGGGCTTTACATTTAGAGTTTTAAGACAAGGATGGCCTTTCTAATACTGTGAAGTGGTGCAACGGAGAGTATGTCTGACTATGGATCAGAAGATTCATTTTTTTATGATCCCTGATATATACAATATATACTGAATGTCTGTCATAGCTCATTATCGTCTGATTTTAATCCTTAGTAAGTAGAATTTAGTAAAGGATTCTCATTCCTACTTACCCCAGAGCAAGGATCATGGTGCTAGGCTGTTTTCATAACTGTTTGCTCTGTTTAATTCCTTTGTTTGAATATCTTTTTCTCACTATTTAGTCTACACAAGTAAAACATTGTTTGGAAGAATTACACCCTTTCTATGCTGTTGTAGGAGGTCATTTGTTTGTTGCTGGTTGTTCATGCCTGAAATAATCACTCAGAAACCATATTACTTCCAATTCTGTTTGGCCAATACTTTAGGTGTATTTCTGGCTAGCTTTTAGATCTTAATTTAACTGATCTCTAATAATCTGTGTGCTGTCTTAAGGCTGTAGCATACCCAGTAAGGGTCCCACGTCTGTCTCCAGCGGGGCTACATGGCCTCTCCTCACTCTGCTTTTTTTCTCCCAGGATTTAATCTAGTTTTCCCCACATAGTTTTGTTCTGCCCTGCCATAGGATCAAAGATTTTTTTTTATTAAACAATGGTATTCACAGCCTATGAAGAAGAATCCTGCACCAGTTTCTATATGTCTCCCAGGAAATCTGCTTCATAATAGAATTGGGAGACTGAGAGATTCAGGGCAACTTCCGGGCAAGTCTCTCCTGACTGACATGACCAATAAACAGAGGTGGAGACGACAAAGTTTAGCTTGCTTTCTTTGACATAAAAACACTCCATTCTGGGAAAATATGTGTCCTCAGCCTAAAGTTGTCACTCAGACATCTTCACTGGCTACTTTGGACATCCTTGCCCCCACCCTTTTCCACACATTCACTTTCTTAGACTATTAAGTAGCTAATTCTTCCCCAGAAGCATCACAGGGTTTCATCCTCATCTGCACACACAGGTATCCTGGACACTTAACTAGAATTTCTTCTTATTCGTCAACTTATTATATCCTGTTTATGCAGTAAATTCACAACAGCAGTCATACCCTTAATCAAGATGTACTATTCAATTGTTTCTCTTTAATGCTTCCTTGTCATAATTTAAATATTGTTTTAGCATTATTTATGTATATCATACTATCTTAATTTATATGACTGTTAGTCTCATATTGGATCAATATAAAAACAAAGACCACAATTTGTTCAATGATCTATGAATTAATCAATGTTCTTGCACATAAGATTTCTCCCTAACTATCAATCCATTACTAAAACTGCTTCACTATTTATACTAAGTCATATGTACATACTAGTAATAACATATAATATGTAATATTATATTTGATTAATATGTAAAAATTTAGCTCATGATTCAGATGAATCATGATAATTTGGAGAATTAACTCAGCAATAAGGAGGATTATCTTTTAACAAATCATAATTCTTGTCCTTCTACGTGTTTACTATTGGTATACATAAGTCTTATCCCTCACTAGAAAACCTCTAGTTATGAGGAAGTACAGTTGTATATATGCTTTTGTAAATCAAAATAGAAGCTGTAAACCTAAAAGAATCACAAAGCAATAGCTATCTTGGTGTCTTTACCGTTAGAAAAACTGATAAAGCGCTAAGGAGTGACATGGCTCAAAGTCTTGAAAAAGTAGTATGTCATTCAGGAATTCAGTTTAATTCAGTATTTATTTTGTGCTACAGCATCATTAAGAGCAATTTCAAAATATACTTGGTTTAAGGTAGTTAATTCAGATGTCTGCAGACCTTGTAAATCATGTAAATGTATGCAGCAAAGGTTTGTGTTAAAGAATCAGTTCTATTCCAGGAAATATCTAATTAACATTGATAGACAACAACAACAAAACAAACTCACCAAAAAACTAAATTACTAAAATCAAGCTATACTTTTGGGCAAGTAAAACAAGAATGTGGGCTGAAGTGGTGTTGATCATTATTAGAACAGAAGTAAAGACTTCCAGTTATATTTTCTCTTATCGTACACTGTTTAATTTCCTACAGATTTCTTTGTTTCATATGTGCCCACTTTATTCTTTATTCCTTCATGTTCTGAATACTCTGCTGCATCTGGTGGATTGCTGATCTTAACATTAACCAATAGTTCTGCTTACAAATTGCATTTACCTTCAGAAGAGTAAAAGCTGATTTCAGATAGCTCTAGGCCATCAAAGGGACCCCATGGTATTAAAAAAGCCTCTCCACAGTTAACTGTGGAAGGGGAGGAGAAAATAGTAAAACATTTTAATAAATTCAGAGTGCTACATTCAAGGCACAGCTTTAGTTTGCATATTTAAGAGGCTTTCTTTCAAGTTTTTAGGTCATCAGGCAAAAAAGAAATACCAGGTTTTTGAATTCATTATTTCACAAAGTCATGACACAAATCCTTTTCTGAGCAATCAAATGCAAAAGAATTTTTGTCTTTTAAACAACATTACTGAATTTTCCCCATGTTATCTAAGTTACTGGTACCTTGCTCACAGTTTGGCAAACTTCCAACTCTCAGAATTTAGCAGTAGATATCCTTTGGAAGGATGTACCATACTATACCACCATAAAGAAAATAGTCACTTACACAAATGTTCAACTGTTAAAAGAAGCATCTTTGCATAGACATTCATTGTTTTTTTCTTTTATTATTAAAAAATTTCGCCTCCTACCTACCTCCCAATCTATTCCCCCTCCCTCTCCAGTCCAAAGAGCAGTCAGGGTTCCCTGCCCTGTGGGAAGTCCAAGGTCCTCCCCCCTCCATCCAGGTCCAGGAAGGTGCACAAACAAACAAACTAGGCTCCCACAAAGTCAGCACATGCAGTAGGATCAAAACCCAGTGCCATTGTCCTTGGGCTCTCAGTCAGCCCTCATTGTCTGCCATGCTTGGAGAGTCCAGTTTGATCCCATGCTCCTTCAGACCCAGGCCAGATGGCCTTGGTGAGCTCCCATTAGATCACAGTGGGTGGGCTCACCCATAGCGGTCCTGATTTTCTTGCTCATGTTCTCCCTCCTTCTGCTCCTCATTTGGGCCTTGGGAGTTCAGTCCAGTGCTCCAATGTGGGTCTCTGTCTCAAGGGATCTAAAAGTATACAATTAAAGAAGAAACCATCTTCAACAAATGGTGTTGGCAAAACTGGATGTTAAACTGTAGAAGAATGAAAATAGATCCATATCTAAAACCATGCACAAAACTCAAGTCCAAATGGATTAAACCTCAATATCAATCTGAACACACTGAACCTGATAGAAGAGAAAGTGGGAAGTACTCTACAACACATGGGCACAGGAGACCACTTCCTACCTATAACCCCAGCAACACAGACACTAAGGGTAACATTGAATAAATGGGACCTCCTGAAACTGAAAAGCTTCTGTAAATCAAAGGACACTGTCATTAAGACAAAAAGGCAACCTACTGATTGGGAGAAGATCTTCACCAACCCCGCAACAGACAAAGGTCTGATCTCCAAAATATATAAAGAATTCAAGAAACTAGACTTTAAAATGCTAATTAACCCAATTAAAAAACGGGGCACTGAACTGAACAGAGAATTCTCAACAGAAGTTCAAATGACATTCATTGTTAACTCAGCAAATACCAAATTTTACTTTTGAAATATATATAAAGTGAAAAGAAACCATAGATTTCAGTTATTCATTGAAATGAAGAATATAAAGGAACTCTAAAATAATTAACTCCAGTCAGCTCTTAGTGACTGTGATGTTTTCATACTCAAAGTGAATTTGACTAAAGAGAAAAGGCTTCTTGTATGTGCTAGCACATATAAAGACCCATAATTGATCTACCAAATAACCTTTTGATTTCTCGAGGGTTAAGACTTAATGGTTGTAAGTAACACAAGGAAATCTACCCTTAAATGTGGAATTGCAAAGGTCTAGAAAAACTCTTGAGTATTATGATAGCTATTCAGTTGTGGACACAAATTAGAAGAATCATTTGTGCAATGAAAGTGAAATTTGAGTGCTGAAATTGATCAATGATTAAATAACACTTTGTGATGTTTCCTTTTACAATGTTCTAATGCATTAACTTAGGTTGGATGCAATTACAAAAATATACAAGATTGTCAGTAAGAGCTTCTAATCTTGCTACTTTGAAGGTGGTGATATAAAGGTCCCAGGGTTTTAGACTAGGAGTCAAACAGTGAGTCTGAGATCAGCTAGGTCTAGATGAAACTTCCTCTCAACATAAGGATAAAAAAATTAGCCCAATAGAACATCAAAACCCTACATATGGTTCTGAAACACTGAATGTGCAATCTCTTTGCCTCCTTAAAAATGTACTGTTAGGCACATGCCTGTATAATAGTTGTACATCTATAATCTGAAAATTAAGTCAGATATGTGAACTCATTACATAAAACCTATTTTTGGCAAAAATAATTCAACCTTTATAAATTCATTTTTCTTTATATATTTTCATTATTTCCATAGATTAGGAAAGAAAAAAATGTATTTGTTTTCCCTGAAATAAGGTAAAAGAATAATAAAAGTAAAATTTAAATTGTTATCTCTCTTTATCAGAAATATAAAGGTAGAAACTTTCAAAGATGATCTTATTTTACTAAAATCCTTGTCCTGAATTTCAGATTGTGGCATACTGACTTTTGGTTATTCTCAGTTATCTGTACGACAGCATCATCACTGACACATAGTTCCGTGGGGATCAATAATTACCCCTGTGTCAAATGCAATTAGCATGAAAATAAGTGCTAGGAGCAATTAAAATATGGAAGTGACTTGCAGTATGGATCTTCTGAATTTTATTTTATTTTTGAATGGAAATGTAGTTGACTCCAGGGCTGGAAGTAGACTCAACAATTGAGAGTTCTTGCTGCTTTTGTAGAGGAAACTAGAACAAAAGACTGGATGGATCCCATGTTTCTGTAACTTCAAACTTAGGAAATTACTACTTGAAACTTGGTATGATAAGAAATGATAATATCTCATCAATGGTTGAAATCTCCTTATTGTCTTATTTTTGCACTGTGTTAAGTGTGAGTCTCTGAATTAATAGTCAGTAGTTAAATCTGTGAATTAATTGCTTAAAATCTCTACTGTGTAGCAAAAAATTCTACTACCTTTATTAATTCATTTCTTAATTTCTATAACAGTCAATAACTACAAAAAGACATTTTTTTTTGATGAGGGTCAAGAGACACACTAATCCATGTCTGTGAAGTTAAGTAAGTTGGGGGCAGTTTAATACCACGTGTAATAATGCTAGAATATGCAGGGCCTTCAAATGGTAGCAAAGTAATCAAAAGTCTTTCACAACTGTCAACTCTGAGAACTACAAATAACAGTATGTCTGGAAAGATACCTCTATTGCTGTAATAATGGCATAAATGTTATGGTAATAAGCACCCATTTAATTAACTTATGAAGTCCATTCATGAAATTTGCCTCTTGGATAATTTCCTAGGCTGAGGATTCATGGCTGGGTAGATCATAGGCCCTAAGAGAAAACTTTCTCCACTGTATTCATTCTGGCAGTTAATGTGGGTCTTTCTCCCTGCTAATACAATTTGGAAAATCTCAGAAAGATGGGCCCAGATACTTGTCTCCACCAAGATTCTACATCCTGCCAAAGTGACAATCAATGCAGAAAAAAAGGATAACATTTTTTAGACAAGACCCCAATAGACAGAAAGAGAAGGTAAGATAACCAACTACAGTTATTGAATAACAAAAGAGAATCTACACAGCAAATCAAATAATCATCAGAGGGAAAATATGAGCCATATAATTGACAGAAATGCTTACAAAGTATATGTCTGAGAAATCATTTATGTATAATGCACAAAGCTTAAAAATGGTAATACACATACAAAAAAACCCTTATAGGACAAACATATTAAAACCACATTACCAAATATATAATTCGTTTAAATAACAATTTATAATATATGATATATAAATGTCCAAAGGATTTTTTAAAAAGTAAAATACAAAATTACTATTTAGGCAATTATAAATCAAAACCACCATGAGATATTGTATTCATTATTAAAAGGACAATCATCTAGAAACAATGTCATCTATTATCAAAAACATTAGGTAAAGAGTGCTGTCAGGGACAGAAATACACAAGCACTTGTCTATTTGTGCAGGAATGAAATTTGGGATAGCTATTATAGAAAATAATTACTGTATTCTCAAAAAATTAAAAACTGAACAACTTCATCATCTAGCAATCTCACAACTTATTTGTTATGAATTTCTGATCCAAGTTATGTTCTCTGTCTCTCTTAGAATTATGGAATCAAAACCAAAATAAAGAATCAATTATAAAAGAAGACTTACTCTGGTCAGCGAATACAGTGAAGCTATTGCAATGAACAGATAGATAACTGCTTAGCTATATGAAGATCCTTTTAGGAGAAATCAAGAAGTGGGTTTTTGCTTATGATTATCATGACTTTTTTCTGCATAGAGATTTGGCCCATGAAAGAGTTCATGAAACTAAAAACGATTTCCATTTGTGAAACCTCAAATTAGTTAATTTTCACCTAGCCAAAAAGCAAAACTTACCAAGATGGAACAAATGAATGTGACTGTCATTTGCAATGACATTCTAATAAAGCTGGGGGTACATATCATTTCAAGGTAGTACCATTTTAAACCATCATTTCCCTGTTCTGCAAGAAGAGAAAAGGTACTGGTTATTTACATAGCTGGCTTTGTCCCTTTTGTCCTCTCTCTCTCTCTCTCTCTCTCTCTCTCTCTCTCTCTCTCTCTGTGTGTGTGTGTGTGTGTAGTAAAACACAAGTTAGCAAAAGAAAATGTTTCTCATGTTTTGAGAGAATCCTGCTTGATGATAGACATATTTGAACTGAATATGGATATATGGATATATGGGTAAGACACTCTAATGACACATTCTGTATGATTTCTTTTGCATTGTTCATTCCATGTCTTTGGTTTTGATTTGGTTATTTTTGACTTTGTGAGATAGTGTCTTACTTTTAAGCTCAGACTGAACTGAATATATACTTGTTCTGTAGCTGAAGCTCATCTTGAAATTAGAATTTTAATTATCTTGTCTCATTTTCTTGTATGTTAGAATTATAGACATCTGTTACTATTTCCATCCAATTGACTTATCATTATGTTTTAAACATTCTATTTATTCTTGAGTTGTCTTTTTATAAAACCTTTTTCATAAATATTTTTTAATAATTATTTTCTTGTATACTTTCAATATCCAGGAGGATAAATATATGTTTTTCTTTGGATTCTCCTTCATATTTAGCTTCTCTAGGATCACAAATTATAGGCTCAATGTCCTTTGTTTCTGACTAGAATCCACTTATGAGTGAGTCCATACCATATTCATCTTTTTGGGTATGTGTTATTGCACTCAGTAAAGTGTTTTCTGTTTTCATCCATTTGCATGTAAAATTCAAGATGTCATTGTTTTTTACCGCTGAGTAAAACTCTAATGTGTATATGTTCCACACCTTTTTTATCCATCTTCTATTGAGGGGCACCTAGGTTGTTTCCAGGTTCTGGTTATTACAAATAATGCGGCTATGAACATTGTAGAACAAATGCTTTGTAGTATGATTGGACACCTCTTGGGTATATTCACAAGAGTGGAATTAGTGAATCCTGAGGCAGGTTGTCTTCTAGTTTCCTGAGAAACCACCACACTGATTTCCAAAGTGGTTGCACAAGTTTGCTTTCCCACATCCTCTCCAGCACAGGCTATCATTGGTGTTTTTGATTTTAGCCATATCTCAAAGTTGTTTTGATAAAGAAGATATCTTAATTAAGGGAGCCATTTTAGGGTTGTCAAGAGAATTGTCTCTAGAGGGATTCCCAGGTGTCCAAGGAGATGTCCCCTAGCTAGGTCCTTGGACAACAGAGCAGAGGGTGCCTGAACTGGCCTTATCACATAGCCAAACTTAGTAATATTTTGAATATCACCATAGAACCTTCATCCGGCGATGGATGGAGATAGAGACATATTGGAGCACTGGTCTGAGTTCCCAAGGTCCAGATGAAGATCAGAAGGAGGGAGAACATGAACAAGGAAGTCCGGACCACGAGGGGTGATTCTACCTGAGAAGGTGTGACTGATCTAATGGGAGCTCACCAGGGCCAGTTGGACTGGGATTGAACGAGCATGGGATCAGACCGGACTCTCTGAATGTGACTGACAATAAGTGCTGACTGAGAAGCCAAAGATAATGGCAGTGGGTTTTGATTCTACTGCATGTAGTATCTTTTTGGGAGTCTAGTCTGTTTGGATGTTTGCCACGGACTGGCTCGGGGGAGCCACTCAGGCCGTGGGGGGAAAAACAGGGTGAAGGACAGGAGTAATCAGGATAAGGCGAGGAAATTGACAGACAGACCATTCTCAATGTATTTGAGACATGCTCCTGCAACTTTATTCTTTCAGTGTGAGGCTTTTATATTTTTACAAACAAAGAACTTGGTAAAGGCATACATCATCAGATTATAAAATAGAAAAGATCAGCACAAAACAGTTTTACAAAGAGAATCTTTGAAGATGCTTTGGCATGAGTACAAGGACTTTTGCTCCCTCACATTCTGTTAAGTCAGCCTTTTTTTCTTGTTATTAGAGAGACCACTGTTCTTGAGTTAGGCCACGTTTATCAGCTTGCACCAGGTGGCTGGCTGGTTTAAGCTAAGTTACCTGGGTGGGAAAGAAGAAGGCTAGTATCTTCCTGGGAAAACTTTCTGCTAGGAAATTTCTAAGACATGATCTCAAACTTGTCTGAAACTCATCTCATACCATTAATCTCAACTCTCTTCCCTTTCCGACTCTCAGGGTCAGATGTTGCAATTAGCCTAGGTTTTCTGGCCATAAGGAAGGCTGCATAGGCCTCCTGTTAAATCACACATAAATGCCTAATACTGTTTTCCTGTAGAAGGTTTCTAAAGTTTTTCCTAGTAAAATTAACTCCTTTTGTTCCACATCATCAAGGAATTATCCTAATGATGACCCTGCCAATTCCCAGAACTGGCTACTTCTTTTAAGGCTTTAATGAATGGTGGCACAGAGTTTGAAAATGTCCTCTGCAGTCTTGTTCGTATCCGCAACTGCCTGGAATAGTCTGATCTGTTAGCAATATGTAGGGATCACAAAGAACACACAGACAAGGGAAAAGACAGACATATGGCTCCAAGTCGAGTCAGTACAAATGGCAACTCAGGTGGCATTATACCACAGCTGATTGCCAAGGGACCACCTGGGACACAGCTCCGAGATGCACAGATCCTAATCCTCCGGCAACACCTGCCCGTCCAGTCAGCATTTCTGCTACACTGGCGAGACAGCCGTGGATGTAGCAGATGTTCACCTTCCTAGACCTGAATGGAGGGCAGATGGCTTTGAACTTCCATCAGGGCAGGGCACCCTGACTTCTCTTAGGACTGGAAGGGAGGTGGGGAGTAGGGGAAGTGGGAGGGAAATGAGAGGAGGTGAGGAGGTGGAAATTTTTAATAAATAAATAAATTAAATATAATAATAATTATTCTTTTCTTTAAGACTCAACTTCTAATTTACTTAACCAGTATTCTGAGAGCAAAAACTTTCTTTCACATTAAAGTTCTATCATCAGTTTTAAATTTCTTGGGACATGATTGTGTGTGTATGTGTATGTGTGTATGTGTGTGTGTGTGTGTGTGTGTGTTTATATTGAAGCTAAATCTCAACTCCAAACTCAGAGCCACACAGATTGCTTCCTCATGCAGCTTCTAGGAGTTTTGTTGCACTGTATTCTAAATTTTGTTTTTTAATTACTTTAGAAGACTTTTTGAGCAGTGGGGATATTATTTAATATTATTTATTATTGCTTTATTCTCTATATTTGGCTTATAGGAGTTACTGTATTTGTTTCCTACTTTTAATTATAGCTCCCAAGCCAAATATAAGTCTGTAATGGAAAATGTAAAAATCAGTCATTAGAAAAAATAGAATGTTGATTTCTCAATGTTGTAAATTGCCATAATTACAATTTTTAATGCTTCAGTTTTCTATGCCACGTGTACAGCCTTTCTATGCCACATGTCCAGCCTAAGTGAATCGGTCCAAGTGACCAAGATCTGAAATATCTGAAACTATGAGACAAAGTGAATCTGATCCTTGTCTTGTTTTTTTTTCTGTTGTGTGTTTATTTGTTCATATAAATCAGAAAATTTACTAATGCATCTACTTTATAATTGAGTGAGATGGGGAGTTTAGTGTATTGATATTTAGGCCTCTCTCTTTTGCAAAAACGGCAATTCTGTTTAGTCAAAGAATGATTGCTAAACTATGCAGTCAAGTGTATTGAAGCTATTTCATTTTTCTTATGGAAAAAGGGGCTTTTCATTGAATTATGACAGGTTTCTGCAGCCTTTGTTCAAGACAACAGCAGCCTGTTGTATGCTGGTCACATCAATAAAAGTAACAAATGCTAAAAAGTAAATACTTCTTTCATTTCTAAAGCTATAATATAATTGCATCACTCTACCTTTCTTTTGCTTTCCCCTTTCCCAACTCTCCCACATGCCCTTCTTTGCTCTGTTTCAAATTCATTGCCTCTGTTTTGCATTGTTACATGCATGAAAGTATGTATGTATGTATGTATGTATGCGTAACATCAGCTATTTGTTTTTTTCCCACATATTACCATTTAGTGTTATAAAACTTTATTTTTCAACAGATGGAGACCATTTTAGAAGACCACATTCAATCTAAACGAGGAATTGTAGACCAAAGGCTAAAAAACTGCCATAGCTAAGACATTAAGAACGTTGCAAAAGAGACAAAAAGATTGTAGTAGAGGAATGGGGGTTTAAAATAATTATTGTCTTAGCTACGATATCTATTGCTGTGAAGAGATACTATGACCATGGCACTTCTTATAAAGGAAAGTATTTAATTGTGTCTGGTTCACAATTCAGAGATTTTTAACTATCATCAAGGTGGAAACCGTGGAAGCACACAGACAGGCACGGTGCTGGAGAAAGAACTGAGAGTTCTACATTCAGATCAGTAGGAAGCAGGAAGAAAATTGTGAGCCACTGGACTGGCATTTGAGACCTCAAAATCTGTCCTAAGTGGCACATTTCCTCCAACAAAGCCACGCCTGTTCCAGCAAGGCCACAATGCCAGCAGTGCTGCTCTCTGTGGACCTGTGGCGGATATTTTACTTTAAACCACCACAGTTATATTTTTACATTTTGTCTTTTTGAAGTCTTTTGATCAGTACTTGAGTATGTCACATTCTGAGAAAAGAAGTCTATTATTGAAGAAAAATAACTTAAGACACCATAAGTAATATTGTAAGGCCTTGGTATATTTCTCTTCCTTTATTTTTGTTTGTCCGTTCATTTTTTTAAGGCAACGTTTCTCTGTAGCTTCTGAATCCTGTCCTGGAACTAATTTTTGTAGATCAGGCTGACCTCGAACTCAGAGAGATCCACCTGCCTCTGTCTCCTGAGTGTTGGGATTAAAAGTATGTGCCACCACTGCCCATCTATGTTTTACTTTTGTGTAATTTTCATTTCTTTTTATTTTAAACTTTTAAAACTGTGTGCCTGCACACAAGAATGTGTACATGCATGCACTTGTGCACACACACGCACACACACAACACGCACACACAGACACACACACATACTTGAGTTTAAATGCTGGTGGAGACTAGAAAACAGGATCAGATTTCCTGGTGTTTGTGTCACAGATGGTTATGAGCCACCCAGCATGGCTGCGGGAACTGAACTCAGGTCCTCTGCAAGAGCCATACAATCTCTTAACTCTCTCTCCAGTTCCCTTATTTCTTTTTTTTTCCAGGTTTTTATTATTATTATTATTATTAAAATTTTTCACCTGCTCTCATTTCCCTCCCCCTCCCTCCATTCCCCCTCCCTCTCCAGTCCAAAGAACAGTCAGGATTCCCTGCCCTTTTTATATATTCTATAAAAAATAAAAGAATTCTCATTCGACTTAGACCTAATTGTTTTGGCTAGACTAGTTGGCTAGGGAACCCTTGGTATCAACCTGTGTTTACACATTGCTTCTTGTCCCCTCCAACATATACATACACGGAGACAAAGAGCTAGAGCTACAACAATTGCTGAAATGTTGGCCTTTTATTGATTAGGTAACTGGAATGTTGACCGTAATATTTTCACAGCAAACAATTTGCTAGCTCATTCATTGCTCTATCTCAAGAATGTGTGGTGTAGGGCTCTTTATATCATTTTAAATACATTTAAAGAAAAAAATGTACTAATAAAGTAACTGTTCTGGGGGAAAATAAATAAGGTGAATAATCAAATAAGGAGGCAAGTGGCACTTTTTCTAAGTGCTGGAAATCCATCTGCAGTGTTGTAGATGACAATGCATAGATTAGCTTGCAACTTTACTAAGTAAAATGTTTGGAATCTCACACTGTTGATAAAATCTTAGGCTTCTACGTGAAAAACATTTTTCATGTGTATCTCAGTATACCATATGGCTTAGTAAATGCATTAGAACACACATTAAAAGAAAATAAAACCTCTGAAGTAAAGCATTATTGAATGTATACTTAAAGATAAAACATTATTTGAAAATGTGAGAAGTTCATTGTGACCTTGGGCAGGTTAGTGCATCCTCTGAGAGACACTCTTCCTGGATGAAACAAACACATGTGACCAGAGCTGGTCAAAGATGTCTAGATGGGAATCATTGCTCAAGGTGAAGACTGAGAAGGGGTGTTTTATATGTCTAACCACAAAATATGGGTGACAGAAATGTGAATATTTAAAAGTCACAACTTACATTATATGAAAAACAAAATAGTAAGTCAAAATTGCAAAGTGTGAACTCATTTGCAATTATTATATTTAGTACTTGAAACTTTTGGGTAAAACTGAAATATTCATATAAACTTTTGGAAACAACTTAAAGTAAATATACATATAGATACGTATAAGCACTGATGAAAATAAATATAGTATCAAAGGTAAAGTCCAATTTGGTGGTGGCACTTTGAATATGTAGAATGACTAAAAGGAACACAGCACAGATAATACCTTTTTTTGTTGTTTTTTGCTATTGGTTTATTTTTTTATTATTTCTTTAAAAAAAAGTCTCCTATAGCCCAGGCTGTCCTAGAAGTCTCTTTGTAGCCAAGGATGGCCTTGAATGCCATAACTTCTTATCTTCTGGATTTGTAGATTTTTCATAATAGAACTGTTAAGAGAAGCAGTGTTTATATAAGTCTTGACAATATTGCGATATATATAGCTTCAGATAAAGTTGCCTCTGTCTTGTTAGAAAAATTAGAATCATTTTACCTTTCGATCATTCAGATGTATTAAGTATAGAGTTGTCAATTATGTTTTTCCATCCTTAAAATTTTAAAGTCTTAATGCCGAGTAAGGATAAATATGGCGATGATGGCTATATTAATAAATCCTAACATAAGTATCTCAGCTCTTTTTATTCCTATTATAAGATATTATGACAAAGAAAACTTATAGAAGAAATGGTTTATTGGGCCTCACAGCTCCAAAGAACTAGTGTCTATGTCCATTGTGACAAAAAACAAAATGTGAAACTAGGTAGGAGTGTTGCTGCAGCAGTAGTTGGGGCACAAATCCTTATGTAGGAGAAAGAAAAAAATAATTGGCAATGGTGTAGACTTTTGAAGCTTCAAAACCCAATCCTGTGACAAACCTTCTCCAAAAATGCCACATCCCTAATCTTTCCCAAACAATTCCAACACCTAGGCACCAGTGTTCAAAATTATTAGTCTATAGGTGTCATTTAATTTAAACCACAAAAATAGATTTGATTACACCTGAAAGAAACCGATCTTGGTCAAAATAAAAGTGCTTTCACCCACTGATACAAGGGGACTGATCGAATGAGAGCTCACCAAGGCCAGCTGGACTGGGACTGAATGAGCATGAGATCAAACCGTACTCTCTGAATGTCGTTGACATGGGGGCTGACTGAGCCCCCAAGGTCCAAATGAAGACAGAGAATCCATTGACAATGGCACTGGATCTTGTTTCGTCTGCATGGACTGGTTTTTTGGGATCCTGGCCTGTTTGGATGCTCACCTTCCTGGACCTGGATGGAGGGGGAAGGAACTTGGATTTCCCACAGGGCAGGAAACCCTGACTGCTCTGGGTAATGGTGAGGGAGGAGGAGAGGGAGTGGGAGGAGTGGGGGGAGCAGGAGGGTATTGGGAGGAGGGGAGGAAGTGGAAAGAGTGTTTTCGGATACTTGAATAAACAAGTCTAACGGGAAAAAAAGTGCTTTCACTGAGGTCATTTGTAATTCTGTGCTACTTTTTAATTACCTTATTCAACGGAATGATCACTTCAGTGATAATTTGGTAGAATAATCAATTTAAAATATTTTGACTTTTAATTTGTATGACATAATTTTCCTCAATTATAATTGTAAAGGACGCAAAACTAAGAGACAATATTTATTTAACCATTGTCATTTTATTGCTTCATTGCTGTTTTATTTACTTGGTAGAGAGTTATGAATGCTCTTTCTTTGGTTCACAACTGCTATATTATTTCAACATTTTTAACAATGTTAAGATACGGGGCACTTTAATATGCAAAGTATCATTCAATTTTAAATTCCAAACTACTTCCATGGGTTTTAAGACCATAACATTGCCTGTTGTATATAAATGTGTGACCCCAAAAGAATTCTGAACACATAAAACTAAAAGGAGGCCAAATATCAAAGGGATATTAAATATGATGACAACCCCTCCCTGCCATTGCTGACAAAGACTTTAGAATCCTCTTGCTTTCAAGATTTAGAGTTCAAAGAGATATCCTCAAAACTCCTGACACATACATGTGATCCCATTAAACATTATGCTAATCTATGCCAGAAATACATAGACTATTAGGCTAAATTTTTATATCAGTTCTTTATGGCAAATGTACCTGCAAAATAAAGCCACCCCAAGAATTAAAATATTTACATTACATTTTTATAAGAGAACAGAATGATAGTTTTGAGTAGTTGATTTTAAATTCTTTTCATTATTAGTTCTCGTATTTTGAGTAGTAGTTATTAATTAACATTCACACAGTCATGATTCATTTTTTAACTGTCTACATATTTACACACATGCTGAACATATAGTTCACATACATGCAGAAGTAAATGTTAATTTAAGTAAATTTTAATAATACATTTTTATTCTTCTTTGAAAATCTCACATATGTATATAACATATTTTTATTATAAGCACCCCATACTACCTTTTTTAAACCTGCCCCTAGGACATAGTAACACATCTCATGTCTCCCTTACAACATCATAAATGTTTTCTTAATTTAACAGACAATGGAGTCCAACCTGTGCTTCCCAAATAAACATGAGTAAAGAGCCATTAAATAGAGCATGCGTAATCTACCAAAAGCCACACTCCAAAGAGTTAATCCTCCACTTTTAGAAGTCCACAACTGCTAATAGCTCCTCAGCAAAGGGTAAGGCCTCAGAAGCCCCTTACCCATCTATGTTGGAATTTTGACTATTTCATCCTGTAAAAGTAGCCACACCTGCATATATATTATATATATATCCCTATCATGTCTAGAAGACAATATTTTACAGCACTGTTTACCTCCCCTGGTGCTTTGCTGCTGCAGGAGTATCTTCCGCTCCTTCAGCCAATAGTCACTGAAGTATGAGCTCACAATGCTGTGGGAGCGCCTTCCACTCCTTCAGCCAATAGCTGCTGAAATACCAGCCCACTGGGGCGTGGTATGTTTCTCTTTAAAAAAGAGAGGCAAACCTCAGCTTGCTCTCTTGGTTCCGGTGCTTGGTTCTGGCTCCTGCTCCAGCAACTAGACTCCTTTCCTGATGGTTTGTGTGTATGTAAGTTTTACCCCCCAAAATAAATACCCCCTTTAAAACCTAACTGGTGTGGGATTGATTCACCATTATTTGGCACCCAGCGTTTGGTTTAAGAACCACCCCAAACCCCCCATCCCCTGGCTCAGCTGCAGGCCTCTGGCTTGGCTGCCTGCTGCCAGCTCAGCTTTGCCAGCTCAGCTTGGCACGAGCCCTCCCTCAGCCTCCACGCTTCCCAGGATACACAGGCTCGGACAGTCTCTGCCGGCCTACTTTGATCTGTTCTACACGAATTTTTTAATTTTCCCTTGCAACGTGAGTCACAGAACTCACAGCACAAGCTCCTTTGAAGTTCCAGCAACGCTGTTTGAAATCCCTGCCATCCGCTATAACTGATTGGGAGCGCTGCAAGCAACTTGACCCTTAATCCCAGCACAGGGATACAGGGCCCAAAGCACTAGGCCTCTTTAGCAACAGCACAGTGGCTGTGTCACTAATCTCTGCATAGGGTTGAACAGAGCAGCAGGGCAGGAGAGCCTGGCTGAGGTAGGCCAGGCTGTCTTGTTTATTGGCCACTAGAAGCTCTCTGACCTTTTGTGCTCTGTGCCTGGCCTCTGGATTTTCTCTCTCTGTACATCTGACCTCTCAATTGACTCATTTTCCTCAGTTTTTAAACAAATAACAGAGCAGATTGTAAAACAGGATTTGTCATGAGGTGTACAGTGGTTCCAGTCGCAACTCGGAGACATCTCCATCTGGTGACTGAAAGGTAAAATGGCAGGTTTCTTTTTTAATGGGACTCTAGCTGCAGCTTTTGCTGCCACTTTGGTAGAAATCACAAATGGTCTATATGCCTATGGAGGTACCTCAATTTACTGGTTATTAGGTTTTAGGTTCCTTCTTAATGTTATATCATTGTGGAAATATGTGGCATTAATTGATAGGATTAATACTATGATAGGCAAAATTGACTCCTTATCTAAGGGTACTAGGAAATTACCTGAAAGGATCCAAGCTGTTGAATTTGACTTTGAAAAGTTATCACAAAGTTTTTATAAGGTAACAGACAGAATATATCTCCAGGATGGCAATTTACATGATATCCAGGGGCAGTTCAAGGAGGAGATATTATATTTAAAAGGAGCCATTAAGACCTTGGAATCACAAGTGTAGAATGAGAACCAAAAAATTGATACCTTAGCAAAATCATTAGAAACACATGCAGGTCAGAAGATTCAGGATTTAAGAGAGACGATGATACAAAGATTTGAAATGATTGAAAAAATTATTGTAACTGATGATCCGGGTGAGAAGACACAAGGACAGGATACAATGCCACCACCACTTGTTAGAACTGGCTTACCTAGGGTTTTAGCGACACACTCTGTAATTTATTCTGACAAAGCATCAACTTCTAAAGGCTCAAAGGGAGCCAAAGAATCTAGATTGACACCAGTAGGAATGAATGACCTAAAGGAAATTAAGCAGGCTGTTGTTATTTATGGCTTGCACTCTGCATTTGTTAAGGTAATGATAAGGACTTGAGTTTCTCTTGTCAGGGCTATCCCCCCACGATTTCTCACAGTTAGCTTCAGCGGTCCTTGAAGATGGACCTTCCTTGATGTTTGGAGTTTATTTCAAGGAAGAATCCAAACATATGGAACAGCAAGGAAGAGCAAAAAAGTGTGGAAGTTTCACAGGATCAAATTCTTTACATAGGAGCTTACGCTGATCCACAGGTCCAAACTCTTTATGATGATGAAATATTGTCTCTATTCCACAAGGCAGCTTTAAATGCCGTGGGTAGATTACCAGAGCCAGGAAGAAAGGTAGAGTCATATACTAGGATTAGACAGGACAGAGAGAACCCTATACTGACTTTTTGCAAAGATTAATTAAAGCTCTGAACACAGGAATTACAGACCCAGAAGCTAGACGACTAATTCTTGAATCATTGGCTTTTGAAAATGCAAACTTAGACTGCAAAAAGATAATTGGGCCTTTAAAGTCTAGATCGGCACCTATGGATGAATGGATCCAGCAAACCATGAATTTTCAGACCTTTAATTACGATGACAAATCTTGGGTAGGAAAAGCGATTCCCAAAGCGATGAGGGGACATTGATCTGCGAAATGTTTTAATTGTGGTAAATTTGGACATGTAAAAAGGGATTGCAGGCAAGGTATTTCTAGGAATAACACTTCATCTGGGAATGGCAGGAATAGGAAACCTCGGCCTTCAGGTATATGTAGGAGGTGTGGTAAAGGACGAATGAATGCAGATCAACAACAGACAGACAAGGCAACCCGATACCATTGGGAAACTCCCAGAGGGGCCTCTCACAGACCCCCAAGCCAAAAGTGGCCCAGTCATTCCCAGTAACTGTGGAGGACATGTCACACCAGGAAAATTAAAACTCTAGAAGCTTCTGTAAAAGATCATCAGGTTCTAAATGATGCAAATTTGGAGGATAAGTCAGAAATTCAATTAGGAAATAAGAAACATGTATTTTGGCAAACTTCTATAAATAATCAGAGACTAAAGCTGAAAGTACGTATAAATGGAATTGTGATTGTTGGCTTAATAGACACAGGAGCAGATGTGAGTATCATCACTCCAGAATCTTGGCATCCAAATTTGCCTCTTCAAGAGGCAAATGTTCAATTACTAGGAATTGGAACCATATCTTGAGTTAAACAAAGCACGAGATGGGTTCACTGTATTGGGCCAGAGGGTCAAAGGGGAAAGTTAAGGTCATATGTTGCTGATATTGCAATAAATTTATGGGGCCGTGACCTGCTACAACAATGGAATACCCAGATTAACATTCCTGCAGTCTCAGGAAGTCATGATTCTGGGAAGGATGTAACAAAGTACTATGCACGAAGGTCACCAGCCATTCAGACTGAACAAGAGCATAAAATAACTAACAAACCTTTAGAGGTACTTACAGCCCTACCTTTAAAATGGCTAACTTAAAAGCCAATATGGGTTAAACAATGGCCTTTAGCTGAAGATAAATTGCAGGCTTTAGAACAATTGGTACAGGAGCAATTAGATGCTCAACTAATTGAGCTCAACTAATTGAGGAGTCCACTAGCCCTTGGAATTCTCCTGTCTTTGTTGTCAAAAAGAAATCTGGCAAATGGAGAATGGTGACAGATCTAAGGACTGTCAACACGGTAATTCAACCTATGGGCCCTCTACAGTCTGGACTTCCTCTGCCTTCTCTGTTACCCAAAGGATGGCCTCTTATATTAATTGACTTGAAGGATTGCTTCTTTACCATACCATTACAAGAAAAGGATAGAGAAAAATTTGCCTTCACAGTGCCTACTTATAATAACTCCCAGCCTACTAGGAGATACCAGTGGACTGTCCTCCCACAGGGAATGCTCAATAGCCCCATTCTGCGTCAATACTTTGTAAATCAGCCATTGGAAATAATACGTAAGCAATTCCCTAAATCTATAATACACCATTACATGGATGACATTTTGCTATCCGATTCAAACATAGATACTTTAGAAAGAATGTTTGAGGAAGTAAAGATAATTTTGCCTAAATGGGGATTAAAAATTGTTCCTGAAAAGATTCAAAGAAGAAATTCTGTTAATTACCTAGGTTACAGAATAGGTTTACAAAAAAAAATGGACACAAAAGACACAAATTAGGAGAGACCGGTTACTGACTCTTAATGATTTTCAGAGATTGTTAGGAGACATTTCCAGTCTACTCCCGACTGTTGGGATAGCACCTGATCTAATAATTTATTTAAACGAAACCTTAGTGACAAAGATTTGAAAAGTCCCAGAGAATTAACAGCTGAAGCAGAAAAGGAACTGATGATGGTTGAGGAAAAATTACAGAAGGCACATGTAGATAGGGTGGAAAAAAAAATCTTAGTTGCATTCTAGTCATATTGCCTTCCAGAATTTCTCCTACGGGAATTTTAATGCAGAGGAAAGATAGTATTTTAGAATGGATCTTTTTACCACACAAACCAAGTAAAAAATTGAAAACTTATGTAGAAAATGTCTTTGAATTAATTATAAAAGGTAAACTGAGACTTCATCAACTAGCAGGTATAGACCCAGCAGAAATTATAGTGTCTTTCACTACTGATGAAATAAAAAAGTTATTCGAAGACAATGAACCATGGCAAAGGCTTGTACTACTTTTTTGGGAGAAATTAATAGCAACTATCCAAAAAGCAGTAGACTTAACCTTATACAGAGAACTTCTTGGATTCTTCCACGAATTGTACATGATGCTCCAATAACTGGAGCCTGTACATTTTATACTGATGCTAATAAATCAGGGAAGGCTGGTTACAAATCAGATGAATTGAGTAAGGTGGAACAAAGCCCTTATACTTCTGTCCAGAAGGCAGAATTATATGACATTCTTACAGTGCTAAGGGATTTTAAAGAACCTCTTAATATTGTTACAGATTCACAATATGCAGAAAGAGTTATCTTGCATATTGAAACTGCTGAATTCGTACTGGATAATACAGAGTTGACTTCATTGTTTATCCAGGTACAAGACATAATCAGGAATAGTCTTTGTCCGATGTACATAACACACATTTGGTCCCATATGGGTCTTCCAGGTCCTTTAGCACAAGGTAATGCAGAAATTGATCAATTATTGATTGGATGCGTGTTGCAGGCCTCAGAATTTCATAAAAAACATCACGTCAATAGCAAAGGTTTAAAGAAAGAGTTTTCCATTACATGACAACAAGCTAAGGAGATTGTAAAGAGATGCCCTACTAGCTCTTTATATAACCAAACACCACTACTTGCAGGGACTAACCCGAAGGGTACTCAAAGGAATGAAATTTGGCAGATGGATGTGTTCCACTTTGCAGAATTTGGAAAATTAAAATATTTACATCACACCATTGACACTTATTCAGACTCTCAGTGGGCAACTGCTTTAAGCTCAGAAAAAGCTGACTCTGTAATCACACATTTATTAGAAATTATGGCCATTATGGGTATACCTGCACAAATAAAAACAGATAATGGTCCAGCTTATGTCTCTAGGAAAATGAAACAGTTTTTTGCTTATTATAATATTAAGCATGCTACAGGTATACCATACAATCCTACAGGTCAAGCAGTCATAGAAAGATCAAATCGAACTATAAGGATATGTTAAATAAAAAGAAAGGGGTGGAAAATGTCCCCAGAAATAGATTACATAATGCTTTATTAACCTTGAATTTTCTTAATGCTAATGAGAAGGGAACAACAGCAGCAGAAGACATTGGATAATGGAAACGTCTGCTGAACTAATTCAACTGGTTTATATCAAGGATGTGCTGATTTCTCAATGGAAGCCAGGAGATGTGCTACATTGGGGAATGGGTTTTGCTCTTGTTTCCACAGGAGAAGAAAAATTGTAGATACAATCAAAATTAATAAAGGTTAGATTTGAAGAGAAGAAACCTCTTGGAAAGGAGAAATGACAGCATCTACAATGATGATGACCATACAGGTGGTAAGAAAAACATTGAATGGGGGCAGGGTTCCGTTCTTGTTTCCACAGGAAAACACTCGTATTTGAAAAATTCAAGGGACCCTGGATG
The DNA here is from genome assembly GCF_982192425.1 of Myodes glareolus. Taxonomy (NCBI): domain Eukaryota; kingdom Metazoa; phylum Chordata; class Mammalia; order Rodentia; family Cricetidae; genus Myodes; species Myodes glareolus. Next base: position 75,195,077 of record NC_142037.1, on the reverse strand, counting down.
TTTGAATACTGACAGATGGAAAATTACTGATAGATAGGTCCAACTACCCAATATGGATTATCAAGAAAACTGAATAGGTTCTGTGAGTATGAAGCTCTGGAATATCTAAATCATATTTCTGAATTTATAGAGCTGGTTTTTGAGTTAGACTCTTGGCTCGGTCCCTCTCTAATTCCAAGCCTGTTGTTGAGAGAAAATCCCAGAGTTTCTGGGGTTTCTGTCTTATGTCAAGAGCCATGACATGAGACAGAAAGAAATAGGAGTTTCGAAAACATCTTTGCTTTTCTTCATATCTATCATACTTTGCATTAAATATATGTTTGTATATGTCTATATAATTAATGTTTAAGTTTTCCACAATGAACAATGAGTTTTTCCTACACTGACATTTGAAGTTTCCAGGAAGAAGATGGGACCCCCATAACAACAACTCTACTCAGTTGATATGACGTCATGATACTGATAGTGCTACTACAAGTCCTGTTTCAGGTATCATCTGCACAGATGATTCCAACTTGGTTAGCTGAAATGGTGCACATCTTGTACAACATTCTGGTCAGACCTCCACAAAATACTCAGAGACTGTTTGCAATTTTAAAAGACATTGATCTTGAAATTTTACCATCATTTTACTTTCACAGGATCCTCCAGAAAGAACCTCACCCCCATGACAGCTGGAAGTAATTCTAGAGGACGATGTCCCCTCTCTCAGCAAAGTTTGTCCTCAGGTTGAGGAACAATATTTAGGGATTGATTATAATTTGTATGCAGTTGAGAGTTGGGAAAGGAATTTTATAAGCTCAGGGATCTTTTTTAAAAAAAAAAGAGGGAAAATTGGTTCGATAAAAATGGTATTTGTGAGTTATTGTTTATAGATAATTACATCAGCATAGATTTTTGTATATGGATACAAAGTTAAATTATATTGAATATTGTATATATGCATGCTTCTACCTGTTTAAAACATTTTTTATGTATTGATATATATTGTATTGATATATGTATTTCATATTGCAGTGTACATTTCTACCTCTGATTAAGATACTTACATATTGTTTAAGTATTGATATTCATTGCTTACATTTGGAGGCGATTGTCCTCATTTATTGCACAGTTGTTTATTCTCTTAATCTTTAAGTTAGATATATGTTAAGAATTGTAGATCAATAGTCATCTATGTCTGTCATATTTATGGTTAGACTAATCAGGTTCTTTAGATACATAGAGATTATATTCTGTATAAATAGTCTTCAACCTCTTCGAAGAGCTGTAGAAAATGGCATTTAATTTAATCTTAGAGTTCTGTGTAGTGAGACACAATCACTCCTGGCAACACCTACCTATTCCCGAGAGATTGTTGAGCACCAAAGACACTCCACTTGGAGCTTGTCTTCTTGACAAAACTGGCCTCTGGGCAAAGAACTGCCCATACTTCAACTACTGACAAATACACGGTATCCAGAAATGGATAAGCAGAACTGTCAAATCTTACCAAGACAGGGTAAGACAGTTTTGAAAAATCTCTTGCCTGTTAAAATCCAGAAATGGATAAAATCCAGAAATGGATAGACAGAACTGTTAAATCTTGCCAAGACAGGGTAAGATGGTTTTGAAAGATCTCTTGCCTGTTAAAAATAATCTGTCAGTTATTCTAGGCCTTAGTCAAAGTTGGTTGCTTCAACACTGCAAACAGGTCTTTGGTGATTGCCCAGGTAGCCAGTTGTTTCTGTGATTTGTTTTGGAAGTTCTTTGATTGCACTTTCTAATTACTCAGGTAACATCATTTCCCTTCTCGGATCTTCTATGGGGTTGAATACTAGATAAATGTAGCTACTTTCCTCTCATGACGTGGCCAAGTTATTTATTATACAAGACTTAAGCTAGTTAGATTAGGATATTTGTACTTATGGTACATAATTTTGTAGGTTTGTACTTACTGTATATAATTTTGTAGTAGGCTTAGAACTCTCTTACTTAAACAAAAGGGGGAGATGCTGTGGGAGTACCTTCTGCTCCTTCAGCCAATAGTCACTGAAGTATGAGCCCACAATGCTGCAGGAGTGCCTTCTGCTCCTTCAGCCAATAGCCGCTGAAATACCAGCCCACTGGGGCGTGGTATATTTCTCTTTAAAAAAAAAGAGCAGCAAGCCTCGGCTTGCTCTCTTGGTTCCGGTGCTTGGTTCTGGCTCCTGCTCTAGCGACTAGGTTCCTTTCTTGACAGTTTGTGTGTATGTAAGTTTTACCCCGCAAAATAAATACCCCCTTTAAAACCTAACTGGTGTGGAATTGATTTGCCATTACCTCGCACTTCCTCTTTCCTAATATTCCCTAAGCCTCAAATTGTTCTAAACTATTTGTCTTTATACTCACAGATTCTTGCTTGAGTAAAGTGGTTAGTGTAGAACCTCGTAACATATTAAAGTACTAAGATGGAGCAATTCTGAGTGCTCATCCTTAGATGCACCACATATTATATATCAACCTTCCTCTACCCAAAACCCAAGGGGTATCTCCCTAAATTTTACCTACAATTTTACATATACAGTTTGATTAAATCCCATGCATTATTATCCTAATAATCAGTTTTAATTCATGTATACCAGTTCTTTAACCAGTCTTGAAATATTGCTTGAAAAACATACCATATTTAATAGGAAATTTAATGGAAGTTAATACCACATTTAACTTGAAATATATACCAACATTTAGCATGCTGTCTTTTATCCTCAATTAAACTTAAAAAATCATAGTTTATTCCTTGCCACTTTGTCTCATGCCATGATGCTTATATGTTTTAATTATCTCCATAATGAAACCATGTATCCAAGGGAAAACTCCTAATTCAGCATTCAAATCTGAAATCTTAGTGGATCTGCTAAGTCATGATGCAGATATTTTTGTTCCCTCAAAATCACTGTTAGAATCTCTCATCAGAAGTTAAGTATCAATTTCTTCTTTTTACAGTCCCTATTTCTGGCCACATATAGAGCTCTGTAGAAATATTTTGTAAACAGCAATATGTTGTCCCATCTTATCAGTAGGTTAGTAGATTGCTGTTGATATGGGAAAATAAGCTAATATGGTTATAAAACTATTCAATAGATAAAAATATCTTCAGTTTGTAGTGAAGACTGAGTATAAAGTAAAATAGAACTGAGTCATTGGCCCTTGGTTCAGGACTTCTGTGAAAAGAAGAGACAATATTTGCATATTGGAGGATTTCTAATCAGGCAATTCACTTACAGCCAGTTGTGTTAAGAGCTTATTTCATCTTAACCAAGCCAACTGCCTGAAATGCTATTTCTGTGTCATTGGTGTCTGTTGAGAGCCAGCATGAGGTTAAATGCCATTGTAGTGTTAAGTGTTATTCTAGTTTATGTTTTTCTCTTCTCATGGTTAACTAAATGGTGATTAAAATATGCCCTATGCTCCTGGTCACATCAATTTAAGTAAATGCATGTATATGCTTTCACATAATTAAAACTATAACCTACTGAGTCTGATTAGTGATATCAGTTGTAGATGGGTAATGGGGAAAAACCCACTGAAGCCTAAGTAATCTACCAAGGGCATCGTGTGGAATAGTCTTACATCATCAGCCTGACTAAATCAAAAGACAGTTGAGAAGTAGTAAATCTCAATCAATAAGAAGTAGTTTTAGGCAAGCCTGTAGGACATTGTCTTAATTAATGATTAATGAGGGAGGGTCTAATCCATTTTTGGAAGTGCCATCACTGAACTGTGTTCCTCGGGTTCTATCAGAAAGGAGGCTGAGCAATCCATGAGGATTAATTAAGCAGCCGTTATCAGTGTCCCTCCATGTTCATTGTATCAGCTCTTGCCTACAAGTTTTTGATATGACTTCCATCAGGGATGAACGGTGACGTGGAAATGTAAGGCAAATGAGCTCTTTCTTCTCCAAACTGCTTTTGGTAATGGTGTTCATCACAGCAATAGAAACCCTAGCATAGATATAAACCAAACCAAAGAAGAAAAGAGATTCTTTCTCCCCAAATAGCTTTCAAGTGTCATTAGCTGAAAGGCTAGGTGTGGTGCCATCTCAGGCCCCTTTCTTCTCCATGCTGCAGTGACAACTGGCTTGACATTGTACTGTTTTTGTACTTACAGCCATAGCTTCTCTGAGTCCATGAGTGCAATAGTGTGTGTAGCCCTGTCTAGAACACATTATTTTAGAGGACTCTTCCCTAAACCTTGTGCTGATAGTCCTTCTGCTCCATCTTCTGTAACACCTAGACTTATGAGGGTGCAAAGTTGTTTGCTATAAGTTATGTTTTTTAAATAAATCTTACCCCTTCAGGCCATTTTTATATACACACGGCTAAATATGTTTAAATAATAGTATGCAGATTATTACATGCTAGTACCATAATGCTCTCCTTCAATCTACATTTGTAGTGCCTTCTTCAATTGCATATTTTTCTGTTGTTATTTGTATGTAATTGTCCAGTCTGTTACCTCTAATGAATTCATGCTAACCCACACTTTATACCCATGACAGCATGTATAATGTGGTATATTTTTCTACTTGTTTTTATGTGTTTCCACTTTAAGCATTATTATCCCTGGTCTGATTACATGACTGACAGAAGATGCTCCAAGAGGAAGACATGGAATCACAGAAGTCTTCTTTCCTAAAATCAAGGTAGCATTAGAAAAGAAGTGGTGTGTGGTATTACTGAAGTCATATGCTAATTAATTTCATTTCCCATGGTTTCAATTAATTCTCATTCTTCTTGTATCATAGCATAATTTTTTTTACTAATTTTTCAATTGTCTTCAAAGTATGTTGTAATTTTGAAGCAGAAGAGATAGCTCAGTGTCCAAGAGATGTCCTGCACTGCCATATGATGCTAGACCAGGTCCCAACAACTTAATATTGTTGCTCATATCCTCTTGTAACTCTAGTGACAAGTATCCTAGATCTATGGGTACCATCAGAATCTGCATACAGCTATACACATATATGCACACATGAACACAAACATGCTCATACATATACACACATGCGTCCATGCACACAAAACTATGTGTATAGATATGAATATATAGAATATAACTTGATGAGTACATTTTTGTTGTTTGTGTGTACATTCTTTCAGAACTAACTGCTCTGTACTGAAGAACCAAGGGTTGTCATCCCAGAGAGAGGATAATTCTCACAGGGGTTGAGGTTGGGCCCTTACTGATGCAAAAATTGCACACTTAGTACACAGAATTTGAATGATTAGTGCTGGATATGATTTGAAAACCACTTTCCTATAGTCCAGCTCCATGGTTCCAGAAAATACTGCACATGATGGCAAGAGAGGGAAGCAATTAAACACTACTACCCAACTAAAGCATCTATGAGTTACAGCAATTACCGATATGGCAAGACATTCTTAAAGGTGCTTAAGTGGTATGCACATAACAGTGGCAAGTCTAATTGGACTTAAAGTCTACATGTTAAGAGAAAAATCAAGGAAGTACTGAAAATCTAGCCAGCTTCCCGGGGCTAGTGCAGTTATGGTGCTTAGAAAAAAAAAATGTTACTGAGACGTTACGTGTGTGTGTGTGTGTGTGTGTGTGTGTGTGTGTGTGTGTGTGCATATGTATGACTTTTCTTTAACAAAAATAGTTAACCATTGGAGAAAATTACAACTGGGCAAAATATGTGGACGTCAACAGATTGTGGGAAGCCCAGCCCTACAAAAGCATATTTTCCACAGCCTCTGCATTTATAGTTCAGGACCTCACAAATGATAGACCAAGAATTGTTAGAGGCAGGATACCAGAAAGTCTTCTAGAAATGACAGCATAGGCATCACCAGACAATGCCAATATGATTGAAAATGATAAAATAGAAGTAGGAAAATCTTGATGGATAACCTGGACAAAGAACTATAGGCAACTCATAACTGTTCAAAGGATAATTAAAAGAAATTTTGAAATAACGTGTATTCTTACATTAAAATCCTTCAATTTAGCACTCTCTAGCCCATGTTTAAGCAATAAATACTTAAAATTTGATTGAAATTTCATATGTAACTTTTAAAATTCATTGGTTATAATAAATAAAGACAGCAGTGCTTTTATTTCATTAAGCAAGCAAATAAATAGCAAATGAATTAAATTTTAGTGGCTCTTGTATTCTTAGATGTAGTCATTACAAGAATTTTATTGAGTATAAATTTACATATATGGGTTTTCATTAGGAGTGCATTTAGTGAAATAAGCTACTTAATTCTGTGTCCCTTTCTTAGAGTTCAGAAAATTAGGTAAGTTTTTGAACTAATTGTAAAATAAAGTGTTGGTTCTCTCTGAGGTAAAATTTAATTAATTTGCCTGCCTTGGTCATCTATCTATGTGGCTGTTCTATCTACCTGTCTGTCTATCTATCTATCTATCTATCTATCTATCTATCTATCTATCTATCTATCATCTATCTATCTATCTATCTATCATCTATCTATCTATCATCTATACTGCGAATGATATTTTTCACAGTAATATTTTAATATAGTGTAGTAGGGCAGACTATTTCATTGAAAGATCTTTGATAAAACCTTCTTCCTTAGTCGTTTTTTTCAGAATTTTTTCTTTTTTCTGATTATTCAAAGTTAAAATTTTAAAGTTTTTTTATTTTCCCATTTTTTCCTTGCCAGGTAAGAAAGATTTATAAATATACTCACCCAAATTAGGCTGGAATTCTATACATGGTATAACTAGAAGCAGAATGCTAAAAATGACACATGTACTAGTCAATTAAATCTATCTACTGTCAAGTGAATAAATGAAAATATTTATTTATGCATAAATGATAATGGATATGTGAATAAGTATGTTTTGGAATACACAAGTCTGCAATATATTTCTAGGAACAGAATTTATTTTTCCAGTGTTATACTTAATATATTTAGACCAAACTATTTTACTGGAATAATAATGACATTTTATGTACATAAGCATAAACTTCATGAATTGTATTGGTAATATTTTATTTACTTACAAGATTTAATATTTTCCTAGTCATAAAAGCAATGTTAAAATATTTATTTAGAATTTAAAGTAAACAGAATGCTAATGTGATGATAGATCACAGTTTAATTATTTTGTCTATGCACATAATGTGTTTACTTTATTGAGTTTGCAATCATTTATCATCCTGTCATAAATATATAATTTAAACACTTTATCAGTGTTTTTCCTGATTTTTGATTTCTTAGAAAGGAAAAAATGCATTAACTCTTATACATTCCAGGCACGATTATTTGCTGACATGATCTATTTATGTTCAATAATTCACCTCTCCTGTGTCACTCATACCAACTTGGTATTCATGTCTCTTAGTTACTTGACATTCATCAAGCCTTGTTCTCTTCTTGGGCAGAGATGAAGAAAGAAAAATAATCATAAATACTTGAGACTGTGCTGTGAATACTCAAAGATCTGCATTATTGCAAGGATAATGCTGTGTGCCTCAGACATTGGATGCAAAGCTTACACAAAACACCAGAAAGAATCTACTAGGGAGGGAAGGTTTGGTGTATAACAAAAGGGAATGATAACATAGGAGACAGTGAGAAGAAGGGGTCTCTGGCAGTGCTGTGTGATTTGGTTTTACTTGCCTAACAGTTCTGACACAACCTCCATTGTCTTTACTCTTCATCTCAGGGAGAAATGAATGTGCAAGCCTTTTTTCTGGAAAAGGAGTCTTAGAGTTGCCTGTTTGGTCTAACCTCAGACAACACTGATTTGGCAGTGAATACATCTATTACTAAATATTTTTAGTTCCACATGACATTACAAAAATGAAATTAGGGTGCTGCATAGTTAGGAAGAGACTATAATGATTCAGGTTATATTTCCATATTCTGTAGGAAATTTCTTTGTCATTAAGGAAAATAAATGGATGATTTGGAAAACAACACTCACATGATCCTTAAAATCAATAATATAATGAACACAATATTATGCACTCAAATTTATTCAGTTTCATGAACCAGTTACTGACATGAGAACTTTTTTTCATTACTTCATTAAATCGTTGAAGCAGGCTTTTGAATAAGATATCATTATCTCCCTATATTTTAGAGATAAAGAAACTAGGGTTAAGAGTAGCAAAGTTAATAAGAGATGGAGACAGTTTTCAATATATTCCTGTCTGATTGGAGAACCAAACTTAATAATGTGAATGCACTAACAATCTTTTAAAATAAAATAGCGTCTATTTTTTTGTTTCTTCTAGAAAGGATATAATGACAATGGAAATGTTCATTAGAACAATGTTTAAGTCACAAAAAAAAAACCATGAAAAACGTGTTTTCTGTCATTTCTGAAGTACTAACATTGTTTCATAAAACATAATCTAGAAAAGGTCTTACAATTAAAGTTGATAAAGATTTTATTTTTTTCCTCAATAAAATTAGTAGTAATATTGAAGGTAGCATTATCAAATGGTAACTTGATTTGTAAATAATAGCTAATTTTTATCATGTTATTCTTTTTGGTCATGTTTTACTCAGAAAAGAACACAAAAACACCTTACAAACCTTCCTATTATATCTTCCTAATAATCAATTAAACATTGTGTGTAGGTACTCAAAACTGCATTTATATATGAATTTCAAATCACTGTTTTATTTCCAATATATCTGAAGTTTACTAAGATAAACTATATTTTTAAAGCAAGATTTTCAAAACTGTATTGGTCAGTACCTCTTTCACATATCTGGGCGTGATGTTGTAGTTTACATTTTTCTCATAGAAATTATTGCTAGGTGAAATATCCCTTTGAAAAGTTGTTTTGCATTTTTCATTAGCTTTATTTGACCTATGCAAGATCAAATTAAAATATATTTAGCATTTTCTGGGGAGAGGCAGGAAGGAGAGAGAGAGAGGAAGAGTGAGGGTTAGAATATATATAAACATACATATTATGAGACTACACTCATTTCATAGTTCAGAATGTTATTATGGAAAGGCTACTATAGTTTATTGTAGAAGACACTTTAGAGAACTAAAATTAAATCAATACAAAAATTAAATACAAGAATTAATCAATTTTTTTTTTAATTTTATTAAATTATAAAAAGTTTCCATTTACGCCCCTCCTCCCAACGCCCTCCCACTCCCCCCTCCCTCTCCTCCTCCCTCTTTGTCCCCAAGGGAAGTCAGGGTCTCCTGCCCTGTGGGAAGTCCAAGTTCCTCCCCCCTCACTCCAGGTCCAGGAAGGTGAGCATCCAAACAGACTGGATCCCAAAAATCCAGTCTATGCAGAGGAAACCAGTCCCAGTGTCATTGTCAATGGCTTCTCGGAAAGACTGCAGGCCAGCCACATTCAGAAAATCCAGCCACATTCAGAGAATCTGGTTGGATCACATGCTCGTTCAGTCACGGTCCATCTGGCCTTGGTAAACTCTCATTAGATCCGACCCCTTGTATCAGTGGGTGATAGTATCCCTCGCAGTCCTTCGTCATTTTCTTCCTCCTTTTGCTCCTCGTTTGGAACTTGGGGGGCTCAGTTCGGTGCTCCAACGCAGGCCTCCATCTGTATCGTCATCCAACGCCAGGTGAGGGATCTATGGTGATAAGCAAAATATTCATCAGTATGGTCACGGGCCAAGGCCGGTTCAGGCACCCCCTCCTCTGTCCAGAGAACAATCTGGGGATCTCTCCTTGGACCTGGGATCCCATATATAATCAAGTTTCCTGTAAACTCTAATATGACTCCCTTAGTTGAAATATATTCTTCCTTGATCCCACATTCATCCTTCCTCCCTTCCCCCCATCCCGGTCAACCGAGCTTTCTCCATTCCTCCCCTGCTCCCTTCTCTCTAACCCTCTCCCCTTCCAACAACCCTCCCACCACCCCCCCCCCCCCCCCCCCCCCCCCCCCCCCGTGCACCCAAGGTTACCTGGGACTCTTGACTATTTCCTACCTCCTGGCGGATAGCTAAATAATCTTCATCAGGTTCGTCTTCTTATTTAGCTTCTCTTGGATCACGAATAATAGGCTCAAAGACCTTTAATTATGGTTAGAATCCACTTATGAGTGAATACATACCGTGTTCCTCTTTTTGGGTCTGGCTTACCTCACTCAGTAAAGCGTTTTCTATGTCCATCCATTTGCATGCAAAATTCAAGATGTCATTATTTTTTACCGCTGAGTAAAACTTTAATGTGTATATGTTCCACACCTTTTTTAACCATTCTTCTATTGAGGGGCACCTAGGCTGTTTCCAGGTTCTGGCTATTACAAATAGTGCTGCTATGAACATAGTTGAACAAACGCTTTTGTAGTATGTTTGGGCATCTCTAGGGTATATTCCCAAGAGAGGAATTGCTGGGTCCTGAGGGAGGTTGACTCCCAGTTTCCTGAGAAACCGCCACACTGATTTCCAAAGTGGCTGCACAAGTTTGCATTCCCACCAACAATGGATGAGTGTTCCCCTCATTCCACATCCCCTCCAGCATAGGCTATCATTGGTGTTTTTAACTTTAGCTTTTCTGACAGGTGTAAGATGATACCTCAAAGTGGTTTTGATTTGCATTTCCCTGATCGCTAAGGAGGTTGAGCATGACCTTAAGTGTCTTCTGGCCATTCGAAGTTCATCTGTTGTGAATTCTCTGTTCAGATCAGTACCCCCATTTTTTAATTGGGTTAATTAGAGTTTTAGTGCCTAGTTTCTTGAGTTCTTTGTATATTCTGGAGATCAGACCTTTGTCTGATGAGGGGTTGGTGAAGATCTTCTCCCAGTCAGAAGGTAGCCTTTTTGTCTTACTGACAGTGTCCTTTGCTTTACAGAAGCTTCTCAGTTTCAGTAGATCCCATTTATTCATTGTTTCTCTTATTGTCTGTGCTGCTGGGGTCCTACTTAGGAAGAGGGCTCCTGTGCCTATATCTTGTAGACTACTTCCCACTTTCTCTTCTATCAGGTTCAAAGTGGACGGATTAATGTTGATGTCTTTAATCCATTTGGACTTGATTTTTGTGCATGGTGATAGATATGGATCTACTTTCATTTTTTTACAGGTTGACATCCAGTTATGCCAGCACCATTTGTTAAAGATGCTTTCCTTCCTCCATTGTATACCTTTAGCTCCCTTGTCAAAAATTAGGTGCTCATAGGTTTGTGGGTTAATATCCAGGTCTTCTATTCGATTCCAAAGGTCGATTTCTCTGTTCTTATGCCAATACCAAGCTGTTTTCAATACTGTAGCTCTATAATAGAGTTTGAAGTCAGGGATGGTAATGCCTCCTGAAGTTCCTCTATTGTATAAGATTGTTTTGGCTATCCTGGGTTTTTTGTTTTGCCATATAAACTTGATTATTGTTCTCTCAAGGTCTGTGAAGAAGTTTGATGGGATTTTGATGGGGATTGCATTGAATCTATAGATTGCTTTTGGTAGAATTGCCATTTTTACCATGTTGATTCTCCCAATCCAAGAGCAGGGGATGTGTTTCCATTTTCTGGTATCCTCCTCAATTTCTTTCTTCAACGACTTAAAGTTTTTGTCAAATAGGTCTTTCACTTCCTTGGTTAGAGTAACCCCAAGATATTTTATGCTATTTGTGGCTATCATGAAAGGTGATGTTTCTCTGATTTCCCTCTCTGCTTCTTTATCCTTTGTGTATAGGAAGGCCACTGATTTTTTGGAGTTGATCTTGTATCCTGCCACGTTACTAAAGGTGTTTATCAGCTGTAGGAGTTCTTTGGTAGAGTTTTTGGGGTCACTTATGTAAACTATCATATCGTCAGCAAATAACGAAAGTTTGACTTCATCCTTTCCAATACGAATCCCCTTGATCTCCTTATGTTGTCTTATTGCTATTGCTAGAACTTCAAGCACTATATTGAAGAGGTATGGAGAGAGTGGACAGCCTTGTCGCGTTCCTGATTTTAGTGGAAAGGCTTTGAGTTTCTCTCCATTCAGTTTGATGTTAGCTGTCGGCTTGCTGTATATTGCTTTTATTATATTTAGGTATGATCCTTGTATCCCCAGTCTCTCCAACACCTTTATCATAAATGGGTGTTGAATTTTGTCAAATGCTTTTTCAGCATCTAGTGAGATGATCATATGGTTTTTTTCTTTCAGTTTATTTATATGATGGATTACATTGATAGATTTGCGAATGTTGAACCAGCCCTGCATCTCTGGAATGAAGCCGACTTGATCATAATGGATAATTTTTCTAATGTGCTCTTGGATACGGTTTGCCAGTATTTTATTGAGAATTTTCGCGTCAATGTTCATGAGTGAGATTGGCCTGTAATTCTCTTTCTTGGTTGTGTCTTTGTGTGGTTTTGGTATTAGAGTAACTGTAGCTTCATAAAAGGAGTTAGGCAATGACTCTTCTGTTTCTATATTGTGGAATACGTCAAGGAGTATAGGTATTAGCTCTTCCTGGAAGTTCTGGTAGAATTCTGCATTGAAACCATCTGGTCCTGGGCTTTTTTTGGTAGGGAGATTTTTGATAACAGCTTCTAATTCTTCGCGACTAACAGGTCTATTTAGATTGTTCACCTGTTCTTGGTTCAACTTTGGTATATGGTACTTATCTAAAAAAATGTCCATTTCTTTTACATTTTCCAACTTTGTGGCATATAAACTTTCGTAGTAAGATCTAATGATTCTCTGAATTTCCTCTGTGTCTGTGGTTATGTCCCCCTTTTCATTTCTGATCCTATTAATTTGCACGTTCTCTCTCTGCCGTTTGATTAGTTTGGATAGGGGTTTGTCAATCTTGTTGATTTTCTCCAAGAACCAGCTTTTTGATTCATTGATTCTTTGGATTGTTTTCTCTGTTTCTATTTTGTTGATTTCAGCCCTCAGTTTGATTATTTCCAGTCTTCTACTCCTCCTGGGTGAATCAGCTTCTTTTTTTTCTAGAGCTTTCAAGTGTGCTGTTAGGTCTCCAATGTGTGCTTTCTCCGTTTTCTTTATTTGGGCACCTATTGCTATGAACTTTCCTCTTAGCACTGCTTTCATAGTGTCCCATAGGTTTGAGTATGTTGTGTCTTTGTTTTCATTAAATTCAAGGAAGTCTTTAATTTCTTTCTTAATTTCGTCCTTGACCCAGGGGTGATTTAGTAGTTGACTGTTCAACTTCCATGAGTTTGTTGACTTCCTGGGGTTAGCATTGTTGTTGAATTCTAATTTTAATCCATGGTGATCTGACAAGACACATGTGGTTACTAATATTTTTTTGTATCTGTGGAAGTTTGCTTTGTTACCGAGTATGTGGTCAATCTTCGAGAAGGTTCCATGAACTGCAGAGAAGAAGGTATATTCTTTCCTATTTGGGGTGGAGTGTTCTATAGATGTCTGTTAAGTCCATTTGATTCAATACCTCCAATAAATCTCTTAATTCTCTGTTTGGTTTCTGTCTGATTGACCTGTCCATTGGTGAGAGAGGCATGTTGAAGTCTCCTACTATTAGTGTGTGTGGTTTGATGACTGCCTTGAGTTCTAGAAGAGTTTGTTTTACATAAGTGGGTGCCTTTATATTAGGGGCATAGATATTCAGGATTGAGACTTCTTCCTGATGAGTTGTTCCTGTTATGAGTATGAAATGTCCATCTCCATCTCTTCTGATTGATTTTAGTTTGAAGTCGATTTTGTTAGATATTAGAATGGCCACACCCGCTTGTTTCTTAGGTCCATTTGCTTGGAAAACCTTTTCCCAACCCTTTACTCTGAGTAGGTGTCTGTCTTTGTGGTTGAGGTGTGTTTCTTGTAAACAGCAGAATGTTGGATCCTGTTTTCGTATCCAATCTCTAAGTCTGTGCCTCTTTATAGGTGAATTGAGTCCATTGATATTAAGAGATATTAATGACCAGTGGTTGTTGACTCGAGTCATTTTTTTTTTTTTTTAGGTAGTAGGGTGTATGTGTTTTCCTTCTTTGGGTTGTGCTAGTGAAGGGTCGCTAGATGTCTGAGTTGTTGTAGTCAGTGTTGGCAATGTTGGATTCCCTGGGATGTAATTTTCCTTCTAATATTCTCTGTAGGGCTGGATTAGTAGTTACGTATTGTTTAAATTTGTTTTTATCCTGGAATATTTTGTTTTCTCCGTTGATAGTGAATGAAAGCTTGGCTGGGTATATTAATCTGGGCTTGCATCCATGGTCCCTTAGTTTTCTGCAGTACCTCTATCCAGGACCTTCTGGCTTTCATGGTTTCTATAGAGAAGTCTGGTGTAAGTCTGATAGGTTTACCTTTATAGGTTACTTGACCTTTTTCCTTTGCAGCTCTTAATATCCTTTCTTTAATCTGAATGCTTTGTGTTTTGATTATTATATGGCGAGGGGATGTTTTTTTCTGATCCAGTCTATTCGGTGTTCTGTATGCTTCTTGCACCTTCATAGGAATATCACTCTTTAGGATGGGAAAGTTTTCTTCTATAATTTTGTTGAATATATTTTCTGGACCTTTGGTCTGCAATTCTTCTCCTTCTTCTACTCCTATTATTCTTAGATTTGGTTTTTTTATTATGTCCCATATTTCCTGAATGTTTTGTGATGAGAATTTGTTGGATTTGCTGTTTTCTTTGGTCAGGGCATTTATTTTCTCTATGGTGTCTTCATAATCTGAGATTCGTTCTTCTATCTCTTGTATTCTATTGGTTATGCTTGTTCCTGAAGTCTCTGTTTGTTTACCTAGATTTTCCATATCCAGCCGGTCCTCGGTTTGTGTTTTCTTCACTGCCTCCATTTCAGTTTTCAATTCTTGAACTGATTCCATTACCTGTTTGATTGTTTTTTCTTGGTTTCCCACGGTATCATTTACGAATTTACTTACTTCTTCAAACTTTTTGTTATATTTGTCTTCCATTTCTTTACTCATTTCTTCCATCTTTTTGTTATATTTCTCTTCTATTTCTTTAAGTGAGTTATTCATACCCTGTTTAAGAGACTCTATTGCTTTTATAATGACACTGTTTTCCACTTCTTCCGGTATAGGGTGTTCAAGTCCTTCTGTCATAAGATCGCTGGGATCTGGTGTTTTCGTGTTGTTTTTCAGAATGTTGGAGGAATTCTTGCCTTGGCGCCTGCCCATCTCTTCCTTCAGATGCTCTCCAATGGCTCTTCCCTCCGCTGGGTCTTTACTACTGGATTAATGCCCCTTGCTATCCAGGAATCACTTTGCCTGCAGCCTTAGGTTGCTGCAGGCAGGCTTTAGAACAAAGGGATTTCAGTCCCTTTGCATTCACCGCCTGTACGTCCCCTGGTGCCCACCCCGGCTGAGATGGAGGAATTTAAGCCCCGAAAAAAGGAGAGGGGAGGGGATGGGTTCCAGGCAGAAAGCTGGGATGGCGTTGCAGGAGAGAGGGGTTAGCTGGGGAAGCTGCCCCTTTGGAGTAGTCAGGGAGATAAGGGTGGCGGGAGTATTGTGTGTTCCCTAACCGGCCTTGTGTGGCGGTCAGGAACAATACACTTACCCCTCCACAGGAACAGAGCCCCTCGCTGGTCAGAGGTGCCCCTGCCTGCCGAATTAATCAATTTTTAAAATTAAATTGCAACTAGATATAATGTATGAGTCTAAAAGGAAAAACAGACTAATTAATGTTTCCACTGAAATATACAAGATATATTCATATCACATTTTATTTCTGTAGCAGCTGAGTGGAAGAGCAGCCTTGTAGTTAGATTACTTTCTAGCATCCCCATGCATCCTTATCATTACGTTGAATTTTAAACATAGGAGCTAGATGTTATCTATACACTCTGCCAGTAACATGTGTAAGGAATTTAGGAAGACTAGTTATACTGGTCATATTCCTGGGAGCAAGAATGATAAAGAAAATCAGCAAAGGTGAAGGGAGAAAGGAAGGGTAAAGTTGGTCATTAGTTGCCTAGGAAACTAAATGAACACATAATTGTCAAAAAATCTGCTGTGGAACTCATTACACATATGCTTCAGAGTAGATCTAGTGTTTGTTAGAAGATAAATTGCTACCTTGACTACTTATGGTCACAGGTGATAATTGCTGTATTTAGATAAGAATGGGAAGTCATTGCTATCAAGATGCCATGAAAACGGAGGGCGGTGACCACGTGACCCACCTGGTTTCTGATAAACTTGACTGCTACTTTTCTACACACGTGCTTTTGCACACAGGCACTGATTGATTTAACCTTGGCTATATGCTAGTTTCTCTTCTAGCTTCAGTCTTCACTTGTTTTTGTTAGCTCCACTTTTATTTATATAATAAAACCCACACACTATGAGCTGTAGGGCTTTTAGACCAAATTACTGAATGAATCAGTAGCAGTTGTCTTAGAGATTAAGATACAGATTCCAGAATGCATAGACATATAGATCTTTACACACTGTTTCTGATATTATAGATTTTTTTATTGAGTTCTGAGGTTTGAATTTTATGCAGTGTTTTTCATTTGGGTACTAAGCTTATTTAATATAGCATTTTACATTTATTTTTATTATTTAGTTTTTGGTGCAATGTTGGATGTTTACTAGAGAAAAATCATTAAATTTAAGCAGGACAATGTGAACATTTCTTTCAAGAAGGAATTTCTATTGTCGTCATGATAATAATTTAAGTAACAGAGGATATTGATTACCTGTTTGTGATAGCTTTTAATTAAAATTTTCTATACTGACACATAAAAGGGGATGTGATCTCTTGTTAAGTAATGGATTTTCAGTTGTTCTAATAGAAATTGTATGTAAAGTTTCAATCTATAATCTGAAGGGGATCATCACTTACAGAGTAAAGGCTTTCGTAAAATGTACATCCATATCTTTCTCAACGCTGACAGCTTAGCATGATTACTAAACATCCCCAATGCAAGATCATCACTGAGGATTTTTTAATCGATGTGCAACTTCTTTCCTGCCATATATTACACAAGAATTTGTTCCATTCTACTTTTCTTTAAGAATACTTTTTATCTAAATTGCTATATAACCCATGTTAAAATTCTCTCTCCTTTGTACTTTCTTGTATGAATTTCTTGTATGTGTAAACTTCTGCAGTTTTATATGCAATTAATTTACTTGTTTGGCATATTATCTATAATCAAATAACAGGCATATTTCATCATTTTGTTCTTTTTTACTTTCAAAACACATATAAATGTACATGGAAAACTAAATATATCAGTTGAATGATTCACATTGATATAAATGAGTTTCACATGTGTGGGTTTTATATATGGACACATTTGAATACATACTATTCAACTAAAGTGAATATACTTGGATATTGATGCATCCTACATTTTAGAACTGTAGAAAAATCTCATTTTCCTAGAACTATAAATAGTTAACAACTGTGGTACTCGGTTTTTACGACTTTTAAACAGTGTTGATTATATATGTTATTCATTATAAATGCAAAAATAAAAGATATGGAAATTATCTAAGACACTGACACCTAAAACACACCCCAAAACGAAATAAGTTTAATCAATTTTAAGATACTGTATCAGAATTCTCACCCTGCACAATAGAATTATTTTTTTGGTAAAACTGAGTAAAAGAAAAAGAAAAATACATTAAGATTGACATTTAAGGGCATACATGTATGCCCTCATGGAATGGCATTTACTTTAATTAAAGATATCTAGAAAACATGAAATCACTCACAGTAACCAGTGCTCACATTAATATTTAACTTCACCCTTCCATGCTTACACTAAATTGCTCAGGTCAACACATTTTAAGATTTGTCTTATGAATGTCAACTTTCCCCCAGTGCTGTGTGGTTGAACTTTGTTATCTCTTCTTCTGTCAGGTCAGCATCTTGTGGAAGACAAGTTGCCATATCACTTTGTATACTTTTGATTTCCTTAGTAATGTTTATCAGGAGCCAAATCCTAAAATTACTGATGAACTGCAGTAATCTTTTCTGACTCAACACATGCAATTAATTCCTCAATGGGCACTTGAAAAGAGAAATGTAAGCACTTATATCATGAAGAAAGTATCTTTAGATCCAAAGACAGGTTTGGATATATAATGTGTGAAGTTTTGATATTAAATTCTCAAAAACTTAGTCCATAATAGTGGGAATAATACCTAAACAAATAGATAGGAGTTATAAATATGTATATTCTAGACCGTGTCTTAAATAATGATTCTATTGGTAAAAACCAAAATTTACATAGATGAAAACTGAAAAAGTTAACACATATTTCCAAAAATGTTGTATGTAACTATGAATAACTATGTTAACTAGTCGACATTTTAATGTGTGATATTTTATATGACAGAAAATAAGCAAGACATTTTAAATGCAGGGTGGGAAGGAAAATGAATTTCTAAAACATGCAATTAACTTTGTCTAAATCATGTGGAATTAAATTGTGTATTTGATACATAATTGTTTAAACATTCATTTCGTGTTAGTATCAGAATTTAAAACCCATCCTGAAAAAAATGCATATTCTTTCTTTTTTAACCTTGGTTTTAAATTAATTTTATTCATTTATTTTACATCCCAACCAGTTTCTCATCCCTCTTCTCCCCTTATTGCCTCCTCATAGCCTTTCCCTATGCCCCTAGTCCGTTTCTGCTCTGTTTCTGCTCAGAAAGAGGCAGGCCTCCATTGGGAATCAGCAAAGCACAGCATATCAAGTTGCATTATGACTATGCACCTCTCCTTGTGTTATGCCCAAGCAAGGCAATCCAGGATGGGGAACAGGTTCCCAAAAACCAGCCAAAGCCTTAGGTACAGCCCTTCCTGTCACTGTAGACCAAACCACAGAACTGTCACATATGTGCGGAGTGCTTATGTTAGTCACATGCAAGCTCCCTGGTTGTCAGTTCAGTTTCTGTGAGCTCCTATGAGCCCAAGCTAGTGATTTCTATGGCTTTCTTTGTGATATCCTTGACTGCTTTAGCTCATACAATCATTTCCACCTCTCTTCAGCAGGATTTCCCAAATTCTGCAAAATGTTTGGTTGGTCTCTACATCTGTTTCCATCAGTTGCTGGATGATGCCTCTCTGATAACAATTGGATTAGGCACCGATCTGGTCACAAGGGATGACCAGTTGAGGCTAAGTTTCCACTACTGCTAGGAGTCTTAGCTTGGGTCATCCTTGCAGATTTCTGAGAATTTCCCTTACAGCAGGTTTCTACACAACCCCAAAATGCTCCCTCCTTTCCAATGATCTCTTTCAGTACTCTCCCCCCATCAACCCCCCTACCTCCTCCCTTTTGATCTCATCCCCACCACCGTCCAGACCCTCAACAAGTTCACTTCTATTTCCCTTTCCTGGGGAGAATCATGTGTCTCCCTGTAGGCTCTCCTTGTTACCTAGCCTCTCTGGGTCTGTGGAGTTCCTATATCAACATTGCTTTACTTGAGTGTACAACAAGCAACCTTGACAGTGATGAGGTGGTGGCATCAGGGCGATATAAGGACCTTTGAGGAATTTAACTGGTTACCCAATTTTATTTTTAAATAGACATATTAAAGCCTTTTAAATTTAGCAAGAACTGAATCTGCATAAAACATCAGTATCTCTCAATATACTCACTGCCATAGATATTTAAATCTCATTTTGCCAAGGAAGGAACTCAGTGAATTGAAAACAAGTTTGCTATGTGTTTAAAAGCTATTTGGCCAAGTTAAAACTGTTTATTTCCAAGTTTGTAAAGTTGTTAAAACAACATAATCCTAAAAAAAATTAAAGCAGATAATTTCATGAGGTGATGTTGATCACATAGTAAGTTTCTTCTCACACGTGTTGCTCTAATTAAGGAACATAAATAAGGAAAATATTTCTCTTTTTTCTAATTTTGAATTCTTTCTAAGCAGAAATTTTGGTGTGCTACTTCAGCAAAGATTGTGAGTTATCTATATTTCTAAAATTCTCCCCTTTGTTTATTTTATAGGTCTATCTTTATCCATGCTGCCCGAAGTCATGCACCAAAAGGGGGATCTTTTTTGCTGTTGCTTTTGTTGTTAGGTTGTACATAATGCCCCTTGTCTAATGCCTGTGAAACTTAACACGTTTGCTTGTGAACAAATTACCACATTCACTGGGGTGGGTGTATATTGTATGACTGCCTAGGCCCTTCCTTATATCAACTTTATTTAAAAAACTCAGACTCAACGGTGAACTCAATAAATCATTGATTCAGAAATATTGAATATGACAACTCCAAAAAATCGGTAGCCATCCTATACAAAAAGGATAAAGAAGCAGAGAGGGAAATCAGAGAAACATCACCTTTCATGATTGCCACAAATAGCATAAAATATCTTGGGGTAACTCTAACCAAGGAAGTGAAAGACCTATTTGAGAAGAACTTTAAGTCTTTGAAGAAAGAAATTGAGGAGGATACCAGAAAATGGAAAGACCTTCCCTGCTCTTGGATTGGGAGAATCAACATGGTAAAAATGGCAATTCTACCAAAAGCAATCTATAGATTCAATGCAATTCCCATCAAAATCCCATCAAACTTCTTCACAGACCTTGAGAGAACAATAATCAAGTTTATATGGCAAAACAAAAAACCAAGGATAGCCAAAACAATCTTATACAATAAAGGAACTTCTGGAGGCATTACCATCCCTGACTTCAAACTCTATTACATAGCAACAGTATTGAAAACAGCTTGGTATTGGCATAACAGCAGAGAAGTCGACCTATGGAATCAAATAGAAGACCCGGGTATTAACCCACAAACTTATGAACAACTGATTTTTGACAAGGGAGCTAAAGCTATACAATGGAAGAAGGATAGCATCTTTAACAAATGGTGCTGGCATAACTGGATGTCAACCTGTAGAAGAATGAAAATAGATCCATATCTATCACCATGCACAAAACTCAGGTCCAAATGGATTAAAGACATCAACATTAATCTGACCACTTTGAACCTGATAGAAGAGAAAGTGGGAAGTAGTCTACAAGATATAGGCACAGGAGACCACTTCCTAAGCAGAACCCCAGGAGCGCAGACAATAAGAGAAACAATGAATAAATGGGACCTACTGAAACTGAGAAGCTTCTGCAAAGCAAAGGAAACTGTCAGTAAGACAAAAAGGCTACCTTCTGACTGGGAAAAGATCTTCACAAACCCTTCAACAGACAAAGGTCTGATCTCCAAAATATACAAAGAACTCAAGAAACTAGACACTAAAACTCCAATTTACCCAATTAAAAAATGGGGTACTGAACTGAACAGAGAATTCACAACAGATGAACTTCGAATGGCTAAAAAGCACTTAAGGTCATGCTCAACCTCCTTAGTGATCAGGGAAATGCAAATCAAAACCACTTTGAGATATCATCTTACACCTGTCAGAATAGCCAAACTCAAAATCACCAATGATAGCCTATGCTGGAGAGGATGTGGAATGAGGGGAATGCTCATCCATTGTTGGTGGGAATGCAAACTTGTGCAGCCACTGTGGAAATCAGTGTGGCGGTTTCTCAGGAAACTGGGAGTCAACCTCCCTCAGGACCCAGCAATTCCACTCTTGGGAATATACCCTAGAGATTCCCTAACATACTACAAAAGCATTTGTTCTACTATGTTCATAGCAGCACTATTTGTAATAGCCAGAACCTGGAAACAGCCTAGGTGCCCCTCAATAGAAGAATGGTTAAAAAAGGTGTGGAACATATACACATTAGAGTTTTACTCAGCGGTAAAAAACAATGACATCTTGAATTTTGCATGCAATTGGATGGAAATAGAAAACGCTTTACTGAGTGAGGTAAGCCAGACCCAAAAAGAGGAACACGGTATGTATTCACTCATAAGTGGATTCTAATCATAATTAAAGGTCTTTGAGTCTATTATTCGTGATCCTAGAGAAGCTAAATAGGAAGATGAACCTGATGAAGATTATTTAGCTATCCGCCAGGAGGTAGGAAATAGACAAGAGTCCCAGGTAACCTCGGGTGCATGGGGGGGGGGGGTGGCAGGGTTGTTGGAAGGGGGGAGGGTTAGAGAGAAGGGAGTAGGGGAGGAATGGGGAAAGATCAGGGGACTGGGATGGGGGGGAGGGAGGAAGGATGGATATGGGATCAGGAAAGAATATACCTCAACTAAGGGAATCATTTTAGGGTTGACAAGAGACTTGATTATAAAGGGGATCACAGGTCCAAGGAGAGATTCCCAGAAGGTTCTCTGGACAGAGGAGAGGGTGCCTGAACCGGCCTTGGCCCACAACCATACTGATGAATATTTTGCATATCACCATAGAACCCTCATCTGGCGATGGATGGAGATGGAGGCGGAGACCCACATTGGAACACTGGACCTAGCTCCCTAGGTCCAAATGAGAGGCAGAAGGAAAGAGAACGTGAGCAAAGAAGGCAAGGGCAGAGGAAACCTTCATCCGGCGTTGGATGGCAATACAGACGGAGACCCATATTGGAGCACCGGACTGAGCACTCCACGGTCCAAATGAGGAGCAGAAGGATGAAGAAAATAAAAAAAGTAATCAGGACTGCGAGGGATGAGAGCACCCACTGATACAAGGGGACTGATATAATGAGAGTTCACCAAGGCCTGTTGGACTGGGACTGAACGAGGACGTGATCCAACCAGATCCTCTGAATGTGACTGGCCCGGAGCCTTTCTGAAAAGCCATTGACAATGACACTGGGACTTGCCTCCTCTGCATATACTGGATTTTGGCGATCCAGTCTGTTTGGATGCTCACCTTCCTGGACCTGGAGGGAGGGGGGAGGAACTTGAACTTCCCACAGGGCAGGAAACCCTGACTGCTCTAGGGGATGGAGAGGGAGGAGGAGAGGGAGTGGGGGGAGTGGGAGGGTGTTGGGAGGAGGGGCTGAAATGGAAACTTTTATAATTTAATAAAAAAAAGAAATATTGAATATGAATCATTCTTTCATAGAATCACTCACTACGTAATCTCTTGTTATCTCCAAATTTGTATAATTTTATTCTAATTAAGAAAATCTGACTGTATTGAAAAGTAATCTTATCATAATTTGACTATGAAAATTGATTTATTATTGCTTTCTGTTTACGTGAAACAATTTAAAATAGTATTGTAGAAATTGTATGTTTATTTATAAAATATATATGACCTATAGAAAAGTAGAATGAAACTCAGAATCAAGTAAGAATTAAATTTCTCTCATTAATAAAAAGAATCATACTAATAATCCAAGTGTGATGACACATGGATAATATCACCTCTTTAAGGTGAAGGAAGAAGGATAAGGTGTTCAAGGATAACTTCTACCACAAAAAGTCTCAACAACAATAGCAACAATTTCACCATCACAAACAACGGAAATGACCATGTTGAAAAGATGAAAAGTTTAAATGTACTGAGAAAAAATAAAAGCAACTTAAAGAAATCTGGCAACCTTGAAACCACATTCGGTGAAAAGATATTTAAAAATCAGATAAATGTATATTTAGATATTATACAGTTAATGAAGTTACTTATCACCACCAAAAGAAACTTAAAAAATATCTTTTCATGCATACCTATGAGTCAAATCTGTAAGTTTTACATGACAAACAATTTTGTTGTCTGTAGAAGCTAATTGATTTTGCACAAGGTATTTTAGCTATGAAATTAGCTTCCCAATGTTAGCTGAGGGATCAGGTAGCAAGTAGAGCACCATAGTTTTTACCATGCCAGTTGAAGCTAGCAGCTTCCAGAGTACCCCACATCTCTGCTGGACTTGCCTACAAATCAGTTGTTCTGACATCCTCCTCTGGTCTGGTAATTTATTAGGACAGCTTCTAGAATTTGGCAGGATTATTATTAGAATTATTTACAGCTATTGCCTTGCTATGGAGAAATCAGTTAAAGAACAATCAGGTGAAAGAGATTGCGAGTATGGAGCTGTAGGGAAGGTTTCCTGGTGTCATGTCATTAAGGTTGACATGAAAAGGTAGTATACAATACACTTCTTACAGGCTTCAACATGCATTACTCATAGTTGTGATGGCAGAGTGTTTAAGAACAGTGCAGCCATGGGCTCTGATTTAGTACACTCTTTATTTTTCTTGCTGTTAAAAAGCATTTTTTTTTTCCGTAAGAGACAGCCATGAAATTCAAAAGATTATTCAGGAATTTTTGAAAATTTCATCCAAATGATTGGAAACACAAAAGAAATTGATAAATTCCAAAAACACATATGACGTATCTTCCATATTTGTGACAACTAAAATTAATGTCATGGAAATAATTTCCACCAAAACTACTACAGATTTAATGCAATCTTATGCCATTCTTCATAGATATGTAAAGGAAATCCTGAAATTCATATTGAAGCAGGAAACACAAAATATCACAAATAGCCAAAGCATAAGAAAGAGCATAATCCTGGCCATATCAACATAGCTGGTAATACTGCATATCCAAAGTCCAAAAGATATGATGGTCCTAGCACAAAATTTGTAAGTATCAGTGGTATAGTGGACCCAGAAATAAATACACACCTGATTTTTTTATTCTACATCTTAAAGAAAAGATATCCTCCTTAACAAATGGTTCTAGGCAAACTAAGTATTCACAATACAGAAAAATGAAATCTCTGTATTTCTTCTAATACGTAGAAATCAATTTATAGTGGATCAAGGCTTTAATATGAAGCCTAAAACCTTGAAAGTGTCAGAGAAAACTTAAGAAAATCCTTCATGATACCAGAAAAACTAGAGACTTTCTTAAAATAACTCTAATAACTCATGAAACAATATTATGAATTGACAAATGAAACTTTCTAAAGTGAAAACTTCTGCTCTAGAAATGAAACAATTAACTAAATTAAGAGACAGTCTTTCTCTCTTTAAAGAGAGAAAGACTTTTGTAGATGTCTATCCGATTTTAAATGAAGATTTAAAAAGGAATATATTAAAACATCTGATCCAATTGATAAATTGGTAAACTAAATGAACAGAATATTCTAAAACGTGGAAGTCCAACTGAATGACAAACTGATGACACAGTGCCCTGTATCCTTAGCCATCACCTAAACGCTACTCAAAACTATACTGATTTTTATTTCATTTAAAAACGAGTAACAGCACACACTGACAAGGGTACAGCAGATAAAGAATATTTATAGGATCATGATATAATGGTAGATTGGTCTAGTTTTGACAAAAATGGAAGCTCTTTATATATCTAAAGCTAGAATCACCATGGGATCCGTGACCTTATTGTAATCTATGTCAGAAAGCTACTGACATGTCTTCTTATCTTTACACAGGGCAATATGATCTCCTGGACCATGCTGGGAAATCAGCCTGTGTATTTCCTAAATTTGGTATTCTACCATTAAATCATTTTTATATTTATAATAAAAAACCTGGAGATGAGAGTGGGAAAATCAAGGGAACTAACAGGAGTAGGGGGACTGAGGTGAGTGAATGTGATCAAAGTATGTAATCATGCTTAGATGGAAATTTTTGCCCTATCTCTATGCTTGCTTTGGAACGCACTAAGTAAAAAAGATAAAGATAGCTTGGTACTTAGGTTGTCTTCCTCACTATATATTGCTGCCATTTCCTCCATTCAAGTCTCTCAAAATACTTCTTGTCCTTATTTTCCAAATATCAATTCACACATATTTGTAATTATATGTTTACTGATATATTGCACTGATATTTTATATAGCTTTGTGTCTGAGTACTGCTCTGACATCTCATCTTTTTTACTTGACTTCCATTTAGCTGCTTCTGGTCCGTGTTGAGCAACAATTTCAGAGAATTTCCTTTTCTGCTCTGTCACTCTCAGTTCACGCTTGTGAGACAAAGAAAATTTCCTTTTGACTGCATATAGTCAAATCTTGTATTAAAATCATCAGTTTACTACCTTGTGTCTTGTGTTTGGGCCATTTAATCCTTTCCACTTAATATAATCTTTGGGATTGGAGCAGTAGCTAAGGGCTAGCAAGTGCTCTTACAGAGGACCACAGTTACTTTTCCACATCTGGTGGGTTGCAGTCATTTGGGACACCAGTTCAGCTGCCATAGTATGCCTCTAAGATGAACAGGCACCTGAACATACAGATACACACAAATACACATACTTTTTAAGGCAGTAATCAATGGTAAGGAAAGAAAATATGTGTTCTTAGAACAATTCACCCTTTTCTAAAAATAGTGTGTGTATGTGTGTGTGAGAGAAAGAGAGAGAGAGAGAGAGGTGTATGTGTGGGTTTGTGCAAACCACACTGTATATGAGAGATCCAGAAAATAATTTTTTAGAGCTGTTTCCCTGATCCTTTACACAGATTCCTCTACATTAGACTCTGTCTCCAGACTATCTGCAAGACCTTTACTTGCTGAGTCATCTTCCAGGTTCAGGGTTGTCTTTATCCTTTCCTCTCCTTCTTTCTCCTCTTAAGTCTCACTGTTGTGACTTTTGTTTATTTTTGGTTTACTTATTTAACATGCTGCTGTTTACTCTGTTGTGGAAGATTATGTTCAGATGCATTGCATTTGTTTATGCTGTGGAACATTGGTTTTAATGATGCAAATTTGTGTTGCATTCTTTTATGTTGCATTTCTTTAACTCTGTGAAGCGGTGATTCTTTGCCTGCCTAAAACACCTGATGGGCTAATAAAGAGCTGAAGGGCCAATAATGAGGCAGGAAAAAGGAGAGGCAGAGCTGACAGAGAGAGAGAATAAATGGAAGGAGAGATTGAGAAAAGAGAGATGAAGAAGGAGGGTGCTAGTAACCAGTCACCCAGTCACACAGTCATCCAGTACGAATGAAAGGAAGATATACAGAAGCAAGAAAAGGAAAAATCCCAGATGCAAAATGTAGACAGGATAATTTAAGTTAAGAAAATCTGGCTAGAAACAAGCCAAGCTAAGGCTGGACATTCATAAGTAAGAATATGCCTCTGTGTCATGATTTAGTAGCTAGGTAGAGGGCTCAAAGAGAGAGAAAAGAGTTAAAAAAGTTAAAAAGAAATAAAGAGAACAAACAACAACACTTTGGTGCTCTAATGTGGGGCTAGAGTAAAAGAAAATTCAGCAACACTTTCTTACTTTATTTTCAGGGATTTATATTTTCATTTAATTCATAACAGTGTTGTATGAGGCTTAACTTTTAACTGAACTTCTTCAGTCATAGACCAAATTTTAAAATGGCCCGTTGTTGATATTCAGTAGATATTTAGATGAGAAGTCATCCTGGTCTATACAGTCGGTTCCATGACAGTCTCATATATGTAGAAGGCCTACGTATCAAGAATAAAATGAATCAAAACACAATATCAAGTTTTATATACAGATACCATGTAATCACTTAGCAGATTCTAAGTTCTGCTAACCCTACATGTATAACATGTATAACAAGGTATAACATGTAGGGTTATACTCCCAGGTAAACATTTTGGTTCCAGTACATTCTTGTCTATGTAGAAGTTGTATGTATCAAAAATAAAATAAATCACAACACAAAATCAAGTTTTATATACTGATATCATACAATCCCACAGCATAATGCAACGCAACTTTGCATCAATAAAATAAATGTTCCACAGCATAAACAAAAGTAATGCATCTTAATAAATAATATTCCACAGCATATTTAGGAAAGTAGCAATAGTAGATTCTGCTCTAGAGTTCATAAGATTCATACTTTATCAGCTATGGAGAGTTGACTAGCATTATAGTAGCAAGAAATTATTCCTTTCTAATTACTATAACAAGAAGGCTGTTGATAACCCCCAGTATATGAGTTGCACTATTACACCTCTGAGAATATTGTGCCATGGTGGTCATTGTTACACCTATGACTCAGGAAATATTGCAGAAGATATTACAGGAAGATTGTAAGAGCCAGAGTTCCAAAATACCACTTATTCTAGTTAATTTCTCAAATGTGGGTTCTTCTCAACTTCTATGATTTCAGATCTAAATTAAACTTTCATGTTTTATACCTATTATTTATGGTGATTTATTTATAAAAACAAAAGGCATGGATGTCAGGCTGTTTTACAAAATTAGAAATAAAAATGTCTTAAATTTATCAATTTGTAATTTTGTGGCAGTTGTAGGGGTAATTTTAATATGATATATTTCTAGAAGTAAATTTCTCGAGACACTAACTATTCATTTCACCCAACATGGTGTTCAAATCTCATACTGTTCCTTTGTATGTTTAGATCATTTTTCATCTCCAAATGAGAGTTCATCAGAATGTTTGTGCACATGGGTATGGGTGAATTGCACATATGCCATGTATATATTTATGAATGTGGAGAGCTACCCTAGTTAGTTCTGTGTTGCATGTATATGGCCACTCCTGCCTTTCTACATGGCTTCTGTGAAGATTTCAATCTCAGGTTGAAATACTTATAGAGCAAAAGTTCATACCTCCTGAGTCATTTCCTGGTAATGAATTGATCAGGTCTAAAAATATTATTTAAATAAAGATAGTTCTACTTATGAATCTTCATATTGCATCTATTTCCATTCTAAGTGACTTTTTTTTCTTTGTCTGAAATCAAAAATAGACACTTGGGTGTGTTTTTGTAATCCAACATATTGAATCATTAATATAATCAAGATGAAGTCTGTAAGGATGAAGAAATGGCTTAGTGTGTCAGAAGGCTTGCTGCAAAAATATAAGGATTTAAGTTCAGATCATCAGAACACACATAAAAAGCCAGACATGTTGTCAGAAGCCTGTAATTCCAGCGATAAAACTGAGGAAGCACTTCCAGGCCACCTCTGTAGCAATGAAACTTTGAGGTCAAGGTTAAGAGAGAGACACTAGCTCAAAATAATGGGAAAAGAGTGACAAAATATGAAGATAGAAGTTGATTTATAACTTCCACACATGCTTGGTTATGTACATTCATGCACACTTGCAAACATCTCACACACAAATTCATGCTGTGAATGTGTACTGAGAAGCATGACTTTGCAGGAGGGAACAGTTTCTTAGTGGCATTACTCAAAAGGCTTATCTTATGCCTTTACAACTTCTGAGGATACCTGTGGGGTGGGCTAAAATGTCTTTCAATAGAATTTCTCCCTTGCTGTAGTGTATGTTATTCAGGTTAGAATGGTGTATGACTGCTCTGGAGACAGTGAACAGTAATCGAGGGCAGAGCCTGCACATTTTGTCTCACTTGATTCCTGATGTATTTGTCAAATTTATGATGCATTCTAATGTAAGATTGAAAATATATTTAATAAAAATTTACGATTGTCTCCATCTCATATTAATTTATAGAAAATGTTTTGAACTTAATTAAGTTTATGTTACTGGCAACAATCCCAGGAAGCATTTTGGCACGGAACGGAATCTTTCTCATGTTTCCAGGAAAGAAAAAAGGCCTGCTCAAGTCTGATTTTGTGGAGAATAATTTAAAAACAGGTTTTATATGATAATCAGAGCTTCTTGCAAACTGTTTCTGTATCATACATTTACTGTTTATTTGACCGTCTATAGAGCTCTCCAAGTTCATTTTCACTTCAAGGTTATTGATCTCTTTTATTCCTCTCTTTTCTTTTATCAGTATATAAGAGGATGATAAATCGTTGTGTATAGTGCTACTGAAGATAGTGGCTCTCGCGAATCTCGATATGAGTTGAACCCAGCGCAATTCCTCGGACATCATTCTCCATGATAGGCCTTCTAATGGAAAGGTTAGCTACTCCAATTTCAAACTTTCTGTATCGTTTAATCATCTTATATAACTACATGAGTTTACCTACTTATCTAATTTTCATTGATTGAATATCTCTCATGTTTCATTCCTTAGAATGAAAATCACTGTCTTTGAAGTCATTTATATCTTCTGGAGGTTAAGATGGATTTATTCTCTGGGGATCGTGTCTGAATTAAAGGTTTCAGGCTCTCTGAATAAACTTTTTTTTATTTATCTTATAACAGAAAGCGATGAAAAATTAGGCACATAAGGTACTCTAGTGTTAAAGGTGTTTTTATGAAGTGCAAGCCTTCTACCATGGCTGCTAACATTCCATTCATTTCAGGACAATGATTAAAGTTTCAAACTAGTCATTCTACCCCCATATGGATAAGAAAGGAGACAAAGTAAAATGTCTAGTGAATGCCCTTTTCATCTCCAAGAATGGCATGGCTCTAATGGATACTTATCTACATAATAAAGGAAATGACATCAGTGTAATTCAAAAATGTCTATATAGCATCACAAATGTAAGATGCCAACAAAAGAGAAAATTTTGAATAAGGTACATTGTAGTTAAGAAAATATGCTGTACTTTGAGAAGATAGTCATATATGTGTCCATTAGAAGACAGAATCATTAATTATTCTATGTCAGTGGAAAAGTCATGTTAATTAAATAAAAAATGGATAACAGGGATCCACTAAAGTTTATGAGAACCACATAAATGGGACTTAACCATTTTTGAGACGTATCTTATTTCAGCCTCTACTGCTAATGAATATTTCTATGCATCTCTTGTCCAGAAAGATGACATTTTTGGTGAATATATTTGTTGATCTGAAATTTAGGTTTTATTGTTTTTTAGAGAATTATTTTCAGTAGAGACAGACTGACAGAAAGACACAGACACACATAGAGAGACAGACAGACAGAGACAGAGACAAATTTTATGTTCCTTATAATTTATCTAACCTAAGGGGCTGAATTAACATTTTAGTGATGCATTTAATATTT
This sequence comes from Myodes glareolus, assembly GCF_982192425.1. NCBI lineage: Eukaryota > Metazoa > Chordata > Mammalia > Rodentia > Cricetidae > Myodes > Myodes glareolus. The sequence goes on along the minus strand of NC_142037.1, from coordinate 75,164,466 downwards.
AAGTTACTGGTATGTCTATGATATGTGACTATGTTATTTAGATAGGTATTTTTGATGAACCATAGAGAAAGTGTTTATAAATATTGGCTCTGTTATTTTTAAAACTATAGTAATTTCTGACTTCCCCCATTGCTGCAACAATGTCAATAGCAGGATATATGGCAATAATCTCTTACAATTATAAATTTTAAAAATAAAAATAATCTGTCTTTGAAAAGAAAAGAGATAGAAGATGATCTATCATGCACATGAATTCAGTTGATCATCTTACAACCATGACGATTAAAGATACTGATGTTTAAGTTTACTTTCCTGGGTAAAGTAAAGGTAATCTTTATTTAGGAGGATTATAGAACAGGAAGAAATTAAGGAAAAACGTATGGTGCTTCTGAGATATAAACACGTAATAAATGAATGGAAAGTAAAATTTTCATCACCAGTGAGGATAGATCAGAGCAAAATGATTCTGAGGCTTTATGAATGAGGCTTTATGAGGGTAGTGGCAGAAGACTGATAATGTTGGCCATTTAGAGCACTCTGTGTCCTATGAATGTGATCTCCTGGTTCAATCAGAATCACGTTCTTCCTGCATGTCTTTAAAAGCTCAATCATCAGTCAAACGTGTTTGAAGCTCTGCCTTTCCCATTTCTGATTCTGGTTTGTTAGTGTTTGACTGTGACTGTCTGCTCACATTTACTCACTGGCTCATGTGCTCTGGGTGTCATGGAGTAGTAGATGCTTTGTTTTTAGTTCCCCTTGACTATGGGAGAGTCTAGTGTTCATTGTCTGAAATAAAAGCCATTATTTTAGAATCCATCCTCATTATTACTTGTTCTATTATAATTATCTACTTTGGGAGCAAGAATATGTAAAATCAAAAACAAAACCAATAAAAACCAATATTATCCAACATATGCTTCCCACCAGCTCTCATAGAAGTTTTCCAGATGGCTCACTGATACTGTCTTTGGTTAATAGAACCTTTCTGTTATATCTTATCAGGTTCTTTTGGCTACTTCAAATTCAAGGGGAATGATTCTTTGTTTCTCATTCTTAATATTCCTGATTTCACTGTTTAAGTCACTTGTGACTCCAAATCTTCTCTGTAATAAATGTGAGCATCTTGTAGTTTTTTCCAGGAGTGCTTTTCCATCATTGCCTACCTTGAACTTGGCCGTACCTCAATGGCAACAGGAATGGGGTCCGTAGGAGGTCACAGTACTTTCAGGGAGCATTGTAAATAAGAATTGAGCTCATAATATTATCACCAGAAAGGCACCTAATCTTTTCTATGATTTGAGGACACAGATGGATGGTACAAGCTATGTGGCAGACAGGATTTTAATAGATGGCAGGTTTGCTGGTCTTCCAGTCCTCTTGTACTATATTAGAAGTTTCTCTCCTTTAGACCCCACTACCATTATGGAACTTGGTCACCATGTTCCACGTGGACTATAACAACTGGAAAGGAAAGAATCATTGTGTGGAGTTAATCTTACCTCCAGATAAGATAAAATCAAAATGAGTTTTTAGTGTTCAGACTGGAAAAGAAGAACAAAACTTTCAAGCCATGATTTTGGGTTTTATGTTGTAGCAAAAAAAAAAATTTTTAAAGGAAAATTTTTCATAGACTCAATGTTAATTGAAAATAACTCATAATAAACAAAAATAAAAAATACACATACAACATACAAACACATATGTAACAAAAATATTTCATGTGCAATGTATAACACAATGTGCTTACCATACAAATGTACATAAGTATGTTATAAAAATCATTATTAAATGAACATGTTAGGCAGTTTAAATCACCTGGATTTACATAAGGATTTAAGATTTGGGGTTATCTTGAATTAGAACACAAAGATATCTTGTGTGAAATTATATCCTCATGCTCTACTGATGTCATGATCTTGTACTGCATCTGCAACCAGTGACAGCAAAGTGAAAAGCCTGTACTGATCAAAATACATGAAAAATAACTGAACTCAATGTTTCGATCTAGTTAGAATAAGATGTAAGTGCAATTCAATTATAAAAATTATTTTCTCTTGTATACTGAGAGTTATTACAAAATAATCTAAAATATCATCATTTTTATGTATAGCTTTTTCAGTTGTGTACTTTTAGCAGGATTCCTGTGAGTTCTAACTGGTCTTAACAATAAAAACTTGCAGTCAGATATTGGGGTAAATGCTGAAAGATCAGAGAACTAAAAGAGCCATCCACTAGGGAGACCTTTTGCCTTTACGGATCCTGTCTCCATGAATCACCATACTGAATACCTATTTAAATGCAGTGAGCTCTTGTCTCCTCCCACCTTACATTACTCTCTCTGTCCAGCTATATCCCTTCCTGTCTCCACCTCCCTAGTGCTGGGATTAAATTAAAATTTGTGACTCCCAAGTACTGGGATTAAAGGTGTGAGTCACCACCAACTGACTGTTTTTTATTTAAAATGGATTAATCTTGTGTAGTCCAGGGTAGACTTGAACTCACAAAGATTCATCTGCCTCTGCCTCCTGAGTGCTGGAATTAGAGGTGCATGTCACTACTGCCTGGCCTCTATGGCTAACTAGTGGCTAGCTCCACACTCTGGTCTTTATTTGGTAGATCACAAACAAAATGTCACCACAGATTCCTTAGTAATATGGAATTAGATTCCTTAGTTATTTGGGATTAAGAGTAAATCCTCTGAAAGAGTTTAGAGCCAATGCTGTATTAGTTACTTTTGTACAGCTGTCACAAAGTAACATAACCAGGTAAACATAAAAAGAGGTAGAATTGTGCTTATGATTTCAGAGCATTAGAGTCCATGATGACAGGGAAAAGGTATGCTGTCAGGAATGGCTCTCATATCTCAATCCACAAGCTGGAGGAGAGAGAGAGAGAGAGAGAGAGAGAGAGAGAGAGAGAGAGAGAGAGAGAGAGAGAGAGAGCCCTTGGGATGATGTAAGCCTTTTGAGAATTCAAAGAAGTCACCAAAGACACACCTCCTCCAACAAGATCATACTTCTTAACCCTTCACCAGAAATTCCATCAAGAGGAAGTAAAGTATTCAAACATATGAGCCTATCAAACCCATTCTCATTCAAATGAGCACATGATACTCTTCCCTCCTTGTCATTACCCGCCATAACATAATGCAAAAATAGATTTATCTTAATGTCAAAAGTTCCCATCGCCTTTTGCAGACTCAACACTGTTTAAAAAATCTAGTTTAGATCTCGTCAGAAACTCAAGGCAATCACTTAATAGTAATCACCTATAAAATGAAAAGGAAATTACATATTTCCAACATACAATGATAAGGAATGTACATTACCATTCTAAAAGGAGGAACTGGGTCATACCAAGGAAATACTCTACCCAAAGTGTTTCAAAACACATAGGAAGAACTCCCCAAATCATGCAGCTCCAAGTTCAATGTCAGAGGGATTAGTTGGTTTTGAACTTCTGACTTTCATTCTTACCACATTTATTTTCTCTTGGGCTGGTTCTGGTCACTGTGTGCAGTTCTTCCCTGCAGTCATACCATGCTTCTGACACCTTTAACATCTTGAGATCTCTAGTATGACTCAGGCTTTGCTTTTGGAATTGGATTTACTACCGTCTCTGGGTTTTCATGGAGGGACTGCTCTGGCATGCATTACAGGCTCTCTCTGACCACGGACAGCTGCTCCATAGTTCCCCTTCCTCATGTATTCTTTATGACTGTAAAGACAGAACCATGTGGACAAAGCCGCTACTTTTGGGTGGCTTCTCAGAATGCAGCTCCCTTAATTTACACAGAAGAATTTTGGCTATTGCTCTTTAGGAGTAGGAATTTTCTCTAGGCATTTTTTCCCCTCAAGTTTGAGGCATAGCTGGGCATAATCTTGCACTGAGTGCACTCTTATTTCCTTTCCAAACAATCAACTCTTTATTCTATTTCTCTCTTTCAGAACAATCTTGCATGCCAATATTAAATTCTTTTGTCTTCTTTTTTTCTTCAGACTGTATATTTTTATTTCTTTTTTTTTGCCCCATAAGGTCTTTTTCGCATAACAGTGATTATTAAGAACTATGTGACGGAGTCAATATTAGGCTGTTTCAAATCTCTTCCAACAATAAAGTTAATCCATTTATTTCCTACATCAGGAATATTATTAGAACAAGGGCAGAAAGCAGCCTAATTTATTGCCAAAATATTGCAGGAATACTTCTAGGTCAGATGTTGATAGTGTTGCCTATGATACCTCTTGGGCTAACCTTCCATAGTCCGTGTTGCCATGTTGCTCGAAACACTACTGTCTTCCAAGCTATGGCTAGAATAGTATGTTAAACTCTGTTTACAATGTGTAACTGATTTTTTTGGCAAGAGAGGTTTTGAGGTTTCTCTGTGTAGCCTTGACTCTCATGGGACTTGCTGTCTAAACAAAGCTTGCCTAGAAGTGGCAGAGATCCCACTGCCTCCTCTGCCTTCTGAAGCCTAGGATTAAAGGCATATATCACCAATGTCCTGCATTCAATTGCTGTTCTAGACCAAAGTCCCAAAGTCTTCAACATTCCCTTTCACACACACACACACACACACACACACACACACACAAAAGTGATTTACTGTGACTATCAATAATACACTCTGTGTTACTAACATTTATATAAGTTACTGTTGTATAACTCTGATGGAACATCATGACCAAGGAAACATAGAAAATAAAGTATTTTTTTTAGGTTTACTATTTCAGAAAGTTTGGGGTCCATAATAGCAGAGCAAAGGCATAGTGTCAGGAAAAGCTGAGAACTTACATCTGATCTGACACTGGGAAACAGAAATATAGGACTGGGATAGTCTGAGTCTTTGAAACCTCATAACTCACCACCAGTGACACACCTAACAAGGCCACATCTAATCTTTCCCAGTGAGTTCCACCAAATGGCGAACAAGTACTCAAACATATATGTCTGCACGGGCAGTTCTCATTCCAACAGAGAAATGGTAGTAACAAAATTTTAATTTTAAACTAAAGCAATACATTGTTCATGGTTCTTTCTTTATAAATTTTTGTGACATTTCCTTATTCAACACAACTCTAGATTTTAATACCAAAACATTAAGCATCTTTATTTTTAGTGATATAAAATTAGAGTGTGAAGTCTCCATAAATAAAGGTGCTGGAGAAAAGATTTAAAAAAAAATCAAGAACTTTGTATTTCTAGGGAACGGGTATCAACTTATTTCCAGTTGCTTATGTGTTGTGATAATGTTATTACATTATTTTGACTTTTTCTTGGAGAAACGTTGACAAACTGGTTATATAAATTGACTGTGGTGCTTGAATATGTATGAGTAATAATGTATTTTGTTCAATGTTCAAAAATTAAGATGCAGTTATTCTTAGAAACTTATTAAAGAACTACTGAAAACAGCCCACAATCTGGGTAGAAACACACTCATAAGTGAATTGAGGTGAAAAATACAGTAACAGCAAAGTGAAAGGAGTGGGAGATTATTTATATACAGTGATGGTTAGGTGCAGTTTTTATGCTTTTTATCAAAGCTGGCTTTTTTTTCTCAGTGACATGGTGCCGAACAGAACAATTTATGATGGTGGATGCATTGGATAGAATTGCAGTCATATGTTAACAGAGCTGATAGTGCATATAACCTACTCTTAAGAAATGAAAGCCATCTGCTGAATGACGTGCAAAGGTGTCTGTCGTTGTATTTTCCAGATGGACCTCTTCATTTGCTCTTTATTTACTTTTCACACAAGACCTTACTCCATCTTTAAATCTTCTGAGGATGATTCTTGAGAAGAGTAACATCTAAGCGTGCTGGGTTCGTAGTGTACTTGACTTTTCTAGCAACAAAAGTTGTGTTTCCAGGGGAGAACCAGTTTAACTCCACAGCACACCAAAGGGTGTGAAAAAGAACATAGGAAGAAAGACTTACAGTTTCGTGTTTAATCAATTTGCATTTTTTGTCAGGCTTTCCATGATGGCTATCATTTGTAGTGATAGGAAAGGCATACTATAAATATCTAAACAAGACCTGTCTGCCCACTTCTACTGTGCCACACCATTGTGTTTCTCTATAACTTCTGATACATTAGCAGAAACAAGGTATAAGATAGTACTTCCTGCGTGCTTGACTATTCTACCTCTAGTGCAAAGACTATGAAAGAATTTGGAGTTGAAGACAGAGAGATAGAGATAACACTTATCATACTAGCAATCAAATTTCATGAGAGAGTCTGGATGAGATTGATTTTGGAGCAAGCAAATCAAAAATAGTTTATAGATTACTTCTAAAATTTCAAAAAATATATTTACCTCTTAATTACTATTTTTGTCAAGAAAATTGTCTCAAAAAAGGTTATTTAACTTTGGTTAAATAAATAAAGTCATACTTGCAAAAGCATACTTACACAAAAAAATAGAAAAATGTGCTCTCTAACTCCAGACTTTTAAATGGTGGCCTCAACTGTGCATAAAAATTACAATCATACAAGGAATTTAAAATGCCAAGGCTATTCCTGTGAGACAACTGAAACACTTTTTAAATTATGTTCTGATCAATGACACCTTATGCAAGTGTTCCTCATAATTTAGGTACATAGGCTTCAAAACCACTGATATAAACTTGAAATGCTTTCACTTTACATTAATATACAATAATTATTGAACACAAGTTGCATGCATAAAATAGTACAAGAATTCAATAAACACAGTAGTTAAAATATTGTTAAAGAATGAACATTGAATGTTATCATTTTCCTTCGAATTAAATGTAACAAAGCATATATTAAAAAAATATATTACTTTACAACTTTTTGTTACATAAGGAGCTTCTTTCATAAGATCGAATAATTTAAAATTAAAATTATCCAACAAATACATATTGTTTTAGCATGGATAAAATAAAAGTCACCAAATCAAATATTTATAGAAACCCAGTATATGCATTTATTTAGCATAAAAATTTACATAAGTAAGGCCCATGATCTAGATATCTAGAGATATCTGCCTCCCCTCATTGACACTCTGATAAACTGTCACATAATGTTCTCTTACAAGAATTTATATGGAAAACTCTTACTAAGAAATTTATATGAAGTTTATTGAATGTCCCCTTCCCCTTAACTGTATTAATATTTATATCGGTTTTGTGTATTTAAGAGAATCTGGAAAGACACAACCCATTAGGGACATATTTCCCTAAATTTTCCTTAGTCAACATTGATTCTATTTTTCCTAGGTACTTATACATGATTTTAAATTTTATTCACCTTTATGCATCTTTTTTTTAATATTTTCTTTTTGGGATAAAGACATAATTTATTTGGAGAGTTTACTTTATTTGATTTAAGCATTTCTTGCTATTGAGGACAGAGCATAGACAGAGGTAATAGATCCAAAAATAGAGTTCTCAGCATGTACAAATAGGGACTCAGTTTTACTAATATAGTGATACAGCATTTGAAAAATCTCTCCAGGAGTTACATGCTTTATACTATTAGAATTAGCCTAATACTGACTTTATTTCTATTGGGATGAATTAAGAATTCATGACATTGATTCAATCCGTGGACAAAATTATGCACTGGTTATCAAATGACTCAATATTTCTCTGACCAAGACATTTTCCAGCTGTATTTTCCATCCTCTGGAGTACATGAAAATAGTTATTAAAAAGTAACTATATTAAAAATGAGAGCTCATGGGCAAGAGGCCACAGAGCAGGGCTTAAATATTTTATGCTTAGTATTTAAGTATTACATAGTTTGAGATCATTCTTTGTTCTTAGTTTGTCCTTCAGGGTATAGGAGATTCTAAATCTTCCTTTGAGTTTTCCTTATGTGAGTGTTTAAATCAAGAAAATAGAGTGTATGAAATGTAAATAATTTAAGTGTGTTTTTACTTAATGATGTTTCAAAATGTCAAGTGAATCTCAATTATAGAACAAAACTATCAAATGAACACTGAAAGAACAAAATGATCCCTACCAGGGGATGCTAGGGGAGTGTTTAAGCAAGTTAGGATGAGAGGTGATCGCCTAAATGGAGAGTGTTTGGATAATGTTTGGAAAAGTTATGTGAAATCCTACTGCTTTTTACCCCAAATTAAAATATGAGAGGTAGCATAAGAATATGCACAGAAGAACAGTGTTGCATATTACAGATTTAGGTGATTTGATAAAAATCACAGTGTTAGACATTGGATACCTTCTTGTGACTGTTGATCACAGACACCACAGAGGTTTCCACAACAATATAGCCTCTTCCATTTCCTACCGTTGAACTAGTTCATAAGACTTTATGACTGAATACACCTTTATATAAGACACAGAAAAATAAAGCTGAAACTGAATTAGAACCTGTATCTTTGTTAGGTTTTGTAGTGTCAGAAGGTGAATATAGACTGTTGAGGAAGAAGGAATCAGTAATTTCGGTCATCTCAGTGCCATGTGAACGACAGTACCATCCTCACGTGCATGATTGTGCCCACTGATGTAATATATATCCCTCTGAGAACAAGTTTATGAGCTTTTCTTTTTTAATATGTCTTGTCCTTCTTCCCTTTCTTTATTATTAATTTCCTAATACGACCCTTTCTCATTTTACCTAGCTATTTCTTCCCCACTCCTTCCCTTCCTTGTGCTGTGCCCTTTTCCTTACTATACCCCCAATCAATTCCTCAGAAATGGTAAGGCTTCCCATGGGAGTGGGCAAAGTCTGACACCTATATCAAGGCTGAACAATGTATCCCTCAAAAGGGAATATGCTCCTAGATGCCAGTTCAAACATTAGGGATAAATCCTGGTCCCACTGCTAGGGGCACCACAGACTGCCCAAGTCTCACAAGGGCCCCCACATTCAGTGGTTCTAGTTTGGATCTGTGCAGGTTCTCCCATTATCAGTCCAGAGTCAGTGAGCTCTCACTGGCTCAGGTCAGCTATTTCTGTGGGTATCACCACCATGGTCTTGACCCTTTTGCTCATATTATTGCTCTTTCCTCTCTTGCACTGGTCTCTGGTAGCTCAGCCCAGTGTTTTATCTGCTTCCATCAGCTGCTGGTTGAAGATTCTATAATGATATTTAAGGTAGTCATCAATCTGATTACAGATGAAGGCAAGTTCAGGTATCCTCTCCACTGTTGCTTAGAGTCTTAGCTGGGATCATCCTTGTGGATTCCTGGAAATTTCCTTAGTATCATGTTTCCTGCTAGCTCTTTAAAAGCTTCCTCAATCAAAGTATCTCTTTCCTTCCCAGCCTTCATCCTTCTGGAACATCTCGTTCCCTCATGTTCTCCCCCTCCCTCCCCTTCTTCCCTCTCCTCCTCCTCCACCTGCCCTTGTCCTCCCCCTACACTCCCAATATTCTCAGGCGGTCTTGTCTGTTTCCCCTTCCCAGGGAGATCTTACTCACTGATATTAGACATAAAGCAAAGGATAACCATTCATAATCCATGATCCCAGAGAAACTAGGTAACAAGGAGAACCCTTACCAGATTTATTAATCAATTTCAGATTTATTCATTGGTTTGTCTTCATATTTTAAATGGTCTGCCTTCACACGTTTTCTTTTATCCTTCTTTTCTTTTGTGTATGATGGTTCCTGATCTCATTGTACTCTACAAATGTGTAAAGTTATTATTTTTCAATTCTAGATAATATTCTTATTTGAAGAACTGCACCAAAGGAAGCAGCAAATACTCATTAAGATGTTTGGAGTAGTTTGGCAACATTTGTTTATATCTGTTTGCTTCCGTTATACCCTGTTTTGCTAGCTTTAACATCATTCTATTGGCTTTTTGTGCTTTCTTCTTTGTGCAAGTGAAAGAACTGAATTGGTTTCATTTTACATCCTCTTGACAGGACTTAGTGAAAGATTGTCTTAATCTAGCTTGAACCTGAAACACATCCTGCAGGACTTTGATAACCACAATTATTCATTTGGCCATGGATTTTTTTTGATGATATTGTATATTCCATGATGTGATCATTATAGGAATCCTTTTCTTTCTAAAAAAAAAAGTGTCATTTGAACAATAAAATTTTAAGTAACCTGATAAATTCAGCATTAATTTGAGAAAAAATGCTTCTGGAAAATTGTCCTTGCCTTACAACCTCAAATATCTCAGAGGGGAATCTAACATACCAGTTAATTTCAATGGACCTACAGTGACTGATGTTTTGAATGTTTCTATTGGCTTTTCTTAGGTAACCGAACTTGTTAGCCTATGCTTGTCTTTATTGGTCTCTTAATAAACATATATACCTTAGCCCACTATGGTGTGAGTCATAGAGCACTAATTCCGAGAAATTCGGAGTCGGGAGGACAGGAAATTCTAATTTGGTTAATGAGAAATGTCATGTCACAGTGTTTTGTTTTTCCAGTACCATTGCCATTCATTAAGATTAGGACAGGAAATGAACTTACCTGTCTTAAAAACAGAGGCAACTTATTAAACCAAGCGTAATGAAAAAGTAAGTAAAATATTGAAGAAAGACTTTATTAGAAGAAAACAGGGCTTTAAAATCAAGAAGTGTTTTAAAATGTTTCAGTGATGTACATAACCAATCCTTTTTTTTTTTACAGGAATGCTGCTGTATTTCTTTATTCTTTCTTTATTGATTTACTGTAGTTAAAAGTCACTCATGCTAATTTTATTTTTCATCCTTATTGCTGTTCTTTCTCCAAGAAGACAGATAGTGGTTTCACCTCTAAGTACCATGCTTCGTGTCAGTGCACAGCCATGCCCTGAATAACTACTTTAAAGGGTCAGTAACTTCAGCTTTATTTAGCAATCCTGCTGCCTAAATGTTAAGTAACAGAAGTGAAATGAAAACATATTGAAGACAGACCCTGTTTTTTGAGGGAATTGGCTACTCTGAACTGCTGAAATAACAGGAAAGGGTTCAAAGGGCACTAGATATCAAAGAACAATTATAAATTAAAATTGCCTATATCATACTAGTGTAACAAATATGCCAATAAACAAAATATGTAAAAAGCAAAATTACTACCAAGATGGTAGACAGGTTTTATCCCAATTTTCAACTACTGGAAGAAATTGCTGGCAGAATTTAAAATTTTTTTTAAGTGCACAAGCTTGAGCTATGTAGTAATGATTCTATGGCTGTATTAAGAAATGTGTGTTGGATGAGAAGGCAGAAAACTGGGTTAGAATGAATAGCTTCAATGTTTTCCTTAAAACTAGACAGCTACTGTCTTACAAAGAAATGTGCCAGGGTACTCTATGCCATAAACGACACACATAATTCATGAGCTATCTAGTCTCAGGTTCTCGGTCACCCAAGCAATTGGGTTCCAACTTTTGGAGTGGATTTTAAGACAAAGCAGGTATTGGTTGATCACTCCCACAAGCTTTGTGGCGGCATTGCACCAGCGTATTTTGCAGAGAGAACAGCATTGTAGATCAATAGTTTGTCACCGGATTGTTGTTTAAGCTTCTCTTTCAGTAGCCTACATAGCGCCTTCCTATTCCAAAGTTCTCGATTGTCAGTGGTGTGTCTTCAGTTGACTTCAATAAGGTGACTTTTCGGTCTGTTTGTGGAGAGCAGTCTACAATCTGAACAACAGCCTGAGACTTTGAAGATTGCCTTGGCTAACAAAGCATTTAGATGTAACTGAACATTGGTACAGAAAACTTCATTTGGTGACAAGTAGTTCAGTTGGGGATCTGTCTCCCTTATTACTTGGCCATTCCATTTAAATCTTCATGACTAATTCCATACATTTTAAGAAGCTTCCATGGTATTGTTTCCATGCTACCTCTCTCTTCTCCCAAACTCTCCACGTTCCAGTCCCTAATAATCCATAATTATTTATTACATTTCAATTTTCTAGGAAGATCTATCTGCCTACCTTCTTCCTTATTCTAGGACTAAGATCTATGGTTCTATATGTCACATATTGGTTCTAATTGGCTTAATTGTTAATCTCCACATGTCTATTTCTGGGTACAGGTTACCATATTCTATATGTATTTTTTTCTAGTTCCAATCATTTCTCTGTGAATTTCATGATTTCATTGTTTTTAATGGCACAGTAATACTTTATTATGTAAATGTATCATATTGTTTTTATTAATTCTTCTGTTGAAGTGCATCTAGGCCATTTCCATTTTTTGACTACTAAGAATAAAGGAGAAATGAGCATGTGTCTTTGTGGTAGGATGAAGTGTCCTATGGGTGTATGCCCAAGAGGAGCATAGAAGGAACATGAAGTAGTTCAGTGTTGAGTTTTCTGATGAACCTACGAATTGATTTCCATAGTGATTGTACACGTTTTCTCTTCCACCAGCAAAGAATGAATGTTCACCTAACTCCACACATGTGGAAGCATGACCTATAATTTGTTTTATGTCACTGCTGTAGGAATTCATACCTCCAGTAGCCTTTAAGTTACCTACCCACTTATACTATATATGGCAATGTAAAGCATGTGTCTGTAGGTACCAAGGTCTTTTTCCCTTCTTCCTGGCAATTCACAGGGCCGTGTGACCTCCGGCTGCCTGGAGATTCTGCACTAGCACTGGCTTGAGGGGATAGCTTAGGAAGAACATGGCTCTCTTTGTTATGGTGATTCCACCTGTATTCAAGGTTCTAGAAGTGGGCTCCACATGCCTGGCCCCTCCCAGCTGATTCTGCCTGAGTCGCTGGGGCCTTTATTCCCCTTCTCCTGCTCCTGATGGGAGGAGGCCTTGCCCTTTTGATCCCGGTTGCCCACTGGTATAAATACCCGACTTGAGTTTAATAAAGTGGCCATTTACTCTTGGTAAATGATCAAGGTCCCTTTTTTGTGTGTGTCTCTTTAAACCCTCAGGACAGTTGTCCATTCTCGTGGGCCCGAGTTCGGGAAAGCATGCGCCTGGATCGGGTGTGGGTATCCACAGAAAAGTGCGGGGTCCAACATGTGTCCGGTCTTTTTTCAAGCTGTGGGATTCCATTTCCGTTCCCCAGTTCCAGCAGAAGATTTCTTTGTTTTGTTTTGTGTTTGTTTGTTTCTTTTAAGACAAGGTTTCTCTGTAGCTTTGGTGCCTGTCCTTTAACTAGCTCTTGTAGACCAGGCTAGCCTTGAACTCACAGTAATCTGCCTGTCTCTGCCTCCCAAGAGCTGGAATTAAAGATTGTGCCACCACCACCCAGTTTCCAGCAGAGGACTGTGATCTGTGAGTCTACCCCTAAATAAATAACCCACTATTATACTCAATTCTGAGCTAGGGTGGGATTTATTTTAAGCGTTCTTCATGTCACACATGTGAAAGCATGACCTCTCATTTTTTTGTTATGTCACCTTAGCCATTCTGACAGAGGCTCCACTAAAAAAATAAATAAGACATTATTTTCAAAGTAGAGTTTAGATTTAATACATGAATGTATGAATCAGAAAACCATGTACATACTAGATCATACTGTTATAATTAAGGTAAGGACAAGGCTTGAAGATTTAAAAATCCCTGATGATTTTGCTATGCCATGATGGAATGTCTAATATAACTTATAAGAATCTCACTGAGAATATAGATTTTCTACAGAATGATAAAATTATGTCACATATTTATATAACAACCGTGTACACATAAGCATTCAAGGATAAAATCACTGTCCTAGAACAAAGACTTTTATTCTATGGGGATAGATATTTGACAGCTTGGAGATTGATGAATGACACTGATTCAACCAGAAGTCATGAAAAGCATCCCACTGTCTGAATCAGTTGGATTCAAAATACTGAAATCACAAATAATATGTGTGTTCACATTGCATTTTTGGTACTTGTGTAAATATCACTTTAAATAAGAAAAAAAATGTGATCACTCTGTTAGTGAACTTTTTCGAAGATAATGATTTTGATCCGTACTGAATCAGAACAAGTATTGAGTTGGGTATGGCTGAGATTTCAGTGAGTGTGTGTGGCTGCTCTGAGCAGAGCAGTGTCTCAATATTTCAAATTTACCTTTTGGTTTAAATTGTTTAATCATTCTGATATTTAATATTTTTGTTTCGTAACAAAATTTCAGCCTGTCATTTCCTAGGTAGTTTCTAAAAGGTGAGGGGGGCTCTATATCCGAAAATTTAATGTGTAGGGGTACCCACATTTTTAGATGTTTCTCATCCAAGAGGATCATGAAAAAAAATAATAATGGTTTGCCAAGCACAAAATAAACAGAAGCTATTAAAAGTTTTATCATGAGTGACTCGATTAACATTTGCAAGCTGATCTATACAGACAAATAAATCCTTCGCAGCCTGTAGGAGGCTAGTGCTGGAAGTCAAATACTGGCTTCTAAAGAGAAGGAAGCAGCTTATGCTGATGGGTTGGTTTCCTATTATAGCTGATTTCACAGGATGTTTACTACGATTGTGTATCCAATGCTGCTGGTGGTTGTGTCTCCTGGGAGACATTCTCAGTAGAAGGAATGTTAAATTTGTCAGGATGGTGCATCTTTCTTCCCCTGAGAAGTAGCAGGAGGAAAGCGAGGCGTCTACTTAAAATAAGAAATCGCTTTAGGGGAAACCTATAGGGAGAGGTGATCTTTGGGGGCAAAACAATTTCGTTGTTATAGCTGGATTTTTAGCTTTGTTCTGTACCAAAATGCAAGCTTCCAAAGAGGCAGCAGAAAGCCTTTAATAAGGATTCACTTTATTTTCCTCAAGAAACAGAGATACTGTTCTTGTGTTAATACTGCAGAGAACTTTGCTTGAAGAAATTGTGCTATGCTTGTAAATTTATCACAACTTTCAGGTACTAATACATTTAAATTAAAGCACAAAATATCAGCTCATTTTCATGTAAATATCTGAATAAACAGATGTCTGAATACCTATTCAGGTTGAGAGTTCAGAAAACTCAATGAAACATTTGCAATATTAGGGATATTTAGTGAAGCAGAACTCAGAGGAGAATAGGTGGTTCTCAAGGTGGTGCTTAACACACAGACTTTGGGTCTTATGCCTTCACTGCATATATAATTCCCAAATGTTATATCTTCTGCTGGTGTGATATTAAGTGATTTGCTTAGTCTCATATTTTTCTCTTTATGTGGAATTTGAAAAATAATGCCTACCTTAGTCATGTTGCCAGACATAAATTAAATAATTCATATCAGCACTTGGTAAGTAAATGGCATGTAGAAAAGCCGAGTAAAGGGTATTTACCAAAATTGTCTTAGAGTTGTGGAACACAAGAAGACTAGGATTAGCTATGAAGAAAAGGTCTCTCTTATATCCACTACTGAGCCATAACAACTCTGACTAAAGCATACAAGGGATGATTGCAAATAGTATCATGACCGGGTGGATGAAATGAAGTAAGTTAAAAAAGGCTATTTTTTTTCTTTGATTAAGTGATGCCGTATACTCTGAGTTCTAATATGGGGATATTTACCCCACAGTCAATAAATTCAAGGAGTGCCATGATTCATATCTAAACTACTGAAAGGAATATTGAATTAAGCTGAATTTTATTGATATCTGAACAATAGTAATTATAGGTCTAGACCTTACTCATTGTTAGGCTATTTGAGGAGTCACTTTGAAAGATTAGTTGCAAGTCAAGAAGAGTGCAATACAAGACCATTTCTAGCAAACTCTCTGGCAAAATTAATTGACATTACTGCACTATTGCTTGATCTTTCTTCAGACTTAGTAAATAATGTATCTTCTAATGGCTGACAGAATTATGCAATCTTTACTATTATTTCTCTTGGAACCAAAGTCACGTTAGTCACTAATTTCACATTCAGTTGTCCACATTCATGATTGAATAAATTTTATGTGAAAGCTAGATAATATTCAAAATAAAAATGTATGTGTTACTTGTTCTCACTAAGTTCATTTACACCTTGAGTTATTTTGTTCAGAATTCTTCATGAAATTAATAGAAGCCATTTAGCAACAAAGAGCAAAGAACCATTAAATAAATTCCTAACCATTTATTTAATTCTTCATTTTCAGTTTTATGTAATAAAGTTTTATATTAAAATCCATAATTAGAATTCTATAAGAAATCTAAGCTTGCTAGATTTATCATTTCATTGTTTATTTTTACCGCTCCTCCTATTGTGGGGTATGTGTGAATATGAGTGACAGAGATTGAGTGTTTAGTTACTTAAATATAATAGAAAAGTGCCTTATAACACACTGCTATTTGTATGCGAATTAAAGGAGGAGGGGGAATTCAAATAAAGATATCTGTAATGTAGTCAAACTGAAAAGCATGTGGAGAGATAATGATGTATTTAAAGAATATCACAGCTGTCAGAGAGGGTTCAACATAGCATGGAAAGAGGACATGGCAGCAAATGATGATTAGAAAACTACGGTTTGTGATACACATGTTTCAGTCATAAGACAGCATGTATTTTAGGAGAAATGATTATAAATATGACAAAAATTCAATTTTTTAGTCATTTTAATGGCTTCCAGTAACAAAGTAATAATGTAGATCATTGCAAATATAATATTTGTAGCAACTTGTAATAATTTTAGTTCTTCCTATCTGATCATTTGTCCAGATTTCTTTTCATTTTACCTGGAATATATACTCTTGGTCTGCTTATTTGTTCCTCCGTGAGTTAGGTGCACATTTCCAAAAACCTTTACGTATACAGAATTTAATCTTCTCAGCATTTCTATGTGTAAATGATGATTAAGTGCTTCCCTATAGCAGAATAACAGCAGATGCACGTACTGAATACAACAAAAACAGAAGCAGATGGTGTGCCACATGCATAACATCTTAATTCATCTCTTTTCAAGGAAGACAATTACAAAGCAATATACTATGGTTAACTGATTTTCTTAGATGTTACCATTTACCTAAGGAAGTAACAGATAGCTTGTGAATGTACCATGCACCTTGACACAGATAGCATTTTTGTCTTATTCTTAGGGTGCAATATCCTCAAAAAAGTAAACACATAAACACTTTGAATATATGTAATTTGTGGAAGGCAGTGCACTCACTGATTTTCTAACAGTAAATGAAAATGTTTAGTAGGCTTCATGGGAAATTGATTTTTGTCACCCCCTGAAAAGAACATATGTGAGAAATCTCATCTTTCTTACTATCTTTATCACATCAATTTTTAATTAAAATATAAATCTACTTAATGTGTTGTCACAAAAGTATACTTTTAGTATTTGAAGAACTAATTGAGATTCATAGTGAACTTGACTTTGTGAAGAAAAGATAATTCTGAGAAATAGAAGAAAAATACAGATGTCTGAATGTTCTCAGATAACATGAATGATATAAGAGTTTGGGTTGAATTATTCTGGTTGACAAAATCCAATAAATAATACCCTCTTAACTTTCCGTATGATTTATACTATATGATTATAAATATTACCCATATTCTTGAGCAATTTGAAGAATTTGGTCACCAAATCATCTTCTGTTCCTTAAATATGTTTCAACTCCTTCAGTTCCCTTTTTTAATTGAATATGAGTCTCTAGACTGGGATCAGGGGCTCATGTTTATAAGCCCCCTACAATTGAGAAACAGAAGCATTAGGAATTACAAAGTTGAGCACAACTTGGAACATAGTTTCAACCCTGCCAGGCAACCAGAGCAAGACAACATAAAAAATTTTAAATGAATTATTTTTTATAAATAACTTGGAAATATAGTATACTTTTATTACATAATTTGCAGCCTTATGAAAACTTATTTTTAACACTTTGTAAATTTCATTGCATGTCATTGAATAAGTTACATTTTCCTCAAATTAAGCCCTAAATTATAGCTAAAATTAATTAATATGCTTTTGACACATTCTGTCTATTGACATATACCACGATCTCAAAATTGAGGAATCTCCACAGAGAAGGATTTGGATACTTTGCATTTTGCTCATATTATATACACCTATATCTATAACTATCAATAATATTTAATTAAATACACATCATGTAACAAGATATACATACACGTATATAAATTTAGAATATAATTAGATAAGCATTAAGATATTCATAAAAATGACGGCTAAATAGTTTTTTAATATTATATGTATAGACAGAGGAGATAGCTCGGTAGTTAATAATAGCTGTTGTTCATGAAAAATACCATATGTAGAATTGCACCCCCCATGTCAGGAGTCTCTCAGCTGCTTGTATCTTCACCTCTAGGGGCTGCACCACAAATCCTTAATTGGTTTCCATTGACTTTTGTAGGTACCTGATCACACTTTTAAAAAATAAAACACACACACACACACACACACACACACACATAAATAAATAAATAAATAAATATTTTTCAAAATAAATATAGTGTAATAAGAGAAATATTATTTATATGGTTTGACATGAAATATGATTTCAGCTATAATAAAATAATACTTTTAGAGGGAGTGCCCCAAAAGAAAAGAAAATCATGGTTTCTTTTTGGCTTGTGTTCTACTTACAAATACATTTGGGTCACTTCAGAAAATACTCAGAAAATTGAAAATTATGACCAGCACTGAAACAGTAAAAGTAATAATTAAATTATCTGTTAATGATTATTTTCAGTGTGGTCATTGCTTTAAATTATCACTTTATACAAAATATATTCTTTCCTGCAGTATTCCTTGTAAATGCAGGTAAGATTTGAGAAATATTTGTAGTCTAGTATGGTTCTTTGGAAGCAAATGATGTTAGGTTAAGAGAGTTTTGTTCGATAATATTGAGTGTCACCATGTTGGTATTCACTGTGAGATGTAAATATGACAATCTGGTACTTGAAATATAGTTACAAAGTCCTTCAGTATGGCAGACTTTTGCATGTTTGAATAACATTTTCATAAATAAACATATAATGCACGTTGGAACATATTTAAGAAAATAGAAGGTCAGTCTCTCTCTTTCTACCTTTTTTCTTTTTTGCTTTCATATACATTCACATTAAAGAAAAAAACTACTTGTGAATATAATGACTTCTCTTTTAAATGGTTAGAGAATATAATTACATCCAAAGATCAAGTTTTGTTTAAGATAAAATATCCATTCTAGCATGTCTCCACATTATTTCAAAATTAACTACAAAGCGTCAAAAGATATTTCTCTTTGATACTAAAAATAATGAATGTGGATAAATATTTTAATAGACCAAATTTAAATCAAGTCACATTTTGCTTTTAAAACAGTCTGGTTCATGGGAGTTTTCTGTGCTCTAATGTATATTGTCTAAGTAAATGCTAGAATTCGCTCCTAACTGGGAATGCAAATAAGTGTAGCAGTAGGAAGGAAAATAATGATATTCATTTGCTCATCTAATATTCACTCCGCCCTGTGAGGCGCGTGGTGCTGAACTTGATGCTATGCACATCATAGTCAGATTTAGAGACAATGAAATCTGAAGCATCACCAGAAAGGAGTTCATTCTGACAGAAAATGGGGAGGAGAAGGTAATGTGCATTGGGAGCAACAAATAAGATCAGAAGAAGAGAGGGAGGCGTGGAAGAGAAGTCAGAGGAGAAAGAATCGGGAAAGCTTCATTAGTGCAAGAGTAGGAGAGCCTCCTGTTTAAAACAGCACTTCCTGGTTTGTACATACAGATGAAAGGGAAAAGAGAATATGTACAAAGGAAAACAGGGAGTCTGCTTTACGGTACACATTACTATTTATAAAGGTTTGTTTTAAGTTAGTACTTTTCCAAAATTTAAAACTGTGAGTTGGAATTTAAAACACCAGCGGTAAGTGAAAGCTTGAATCTAGTTCTAAGAGAGGAATGTGCTATTTTATACTAAGAATTATGCTACCATTACAGTTAAACAACTCTCAGAACGGGCTGCATATGCATCTGCTTCATGAAGGTGCTTGAACAGGGGCCCCCATGCTTCCAGGTTTCTCTGCTCCTCACAAATTAGAAATAGTTCACAAAATTATTTCTCCTTGTAGAACATATGCCTCTCTTCTCTGAGGGGACCCTGATTTTTTTTAAGAGACCTGGCATAACCAAATTCTCTTTGTTGTGAAGTTCCAAAGGAACATTTGTCTGAAACTTCAAAATACACTATATCGGCGAATCAATCCCACACCAGTTATGTTTTAAGGGGTTATTTATTTTGGGGGGTAAAACTTACATACACCATAAACCGTCAGGAAGGGAGCCTAGTCGCAGGAGCCCAGAGCAGGAGCCAGGAGCAAGCACCGGAACCAAGAGCCGGAACCAAGAGGGCCTATTCCGGATATGCTTCTCTTTTTAAAAGAGAAATATACCACGCCCCAGTGGGCTGGTATTTCAGCAGCTATTGGCTGACGGAGCGGAAGTTGCTCCCCGCTGCACTGTGGGCTTGTATTTCAGCGACTATTGGTTGAGGCAGCGGAAGTTACTCCCACAACACCTCCCCCTTTTGTTTAAATAAGAGAGTTCTAAGCCTACTACGAAATTATAGACAGTAAGTACAAACCTACACAATTATATACAATAAATACAAATATCCTATTCTAACTAGCTTAAGTCTTGTATAAGAAATAACTTGGCCACGTCATGAAAAGAAAGTAACTACGTTTATATAATCTTCAATCCCATCAAAGATCTGAGAAGGGAAATAATGTTACCTAAGTAATTAGGAAGTGCAATCAGACTTCCAGAACATGTAACAAATCACAGAGACAACTGGCTACCTGGGCAAACACCCAAAATCACGTTTGCAGCGTTGAAGCAACCAACTTTGGCTAAGGCCTAACGTAACTGACATACCATTTTCAAAGGCAAGGAACTTTTCAAAACTATCTTATCCTGTCTTGGCAGGATATGACAGTCCTGTTTTATCCATTTACGGATACTCTGTAACTCTGTCAGTAGTTGAGGTATGGGCATTTCTTTACCCAAAGGCCAGTTCTGCCAAGAAGAAAGGCTCCAGGTGGAGTGTCTTTGGTGCTCAACATTCTCTCGGGAATAGATCAGTGTTGCCAGGAGTGATTGTGTCTCCCTACCACAGAACTCTGAGTTAGATTAAAGGCCATTTTCTACAGCTCTTTGAAGAGGTTGAAGATTATCTATCTATACTGAATATAATGTCTATGTATCTAAAGAACCTGATTAGTCTAATTATAAATGACAAACTTAGATGACTATTGATCTATATTATTCTCAATATCTATCTAACTTAAAGACTGAAATAGTAAACAACTGTGCAATAAATGGGGACAATATGACCTCCAAGTATAAACAATGTGCAAGTATACATTGCAATATGGTAAATATATATATCAATACATAAACAATATATAAGTATCTTAATCAGAGGTAGAAGTGTACAATGCAATATGGTAAAATATACATATATCAATACAATATATATATGTCAATACATAAAAATATTTTAAACAGAGGTAGAAGCATGCATGCCTAAAATAGTCAACATAATTTAAGTTTGTATCAATATATAAGAATCAATACCAATATATTTGTCTAAAAACAATAACTCACAAGTACAAAGCTATTATCCCATAATCCAATTATCCCTCTTTTTTTTTTTTTGGATTCCTGCACTTATAAAATTCCTCCCCCAACCCTCAACCCTATACTAATTATAACCAACCCCTAAATGATGTCCCTAAACCCAAGGACAAACTTTACTGGGAGAGGGGACGTCGTTCTCTAGAATTACTTCCAGCTGTCATGGGGGCGACGTTCTTTCTGGGGGATCCTGTGAAAGCAAAATGATGGTTAAATTTCAAGATCAATGTCTTTTAAAATTGCAAATAGTCTCTGAGTATTTTGTGGAGGACTGGCCAGAATGTTGTACAAGATGTGCATCATTTCAGCTAACCACGTTGGAATCGTCTTGTGCAGCTGGTACTCAAAACAGGTCTTGTAGTAGCGCTATCAGTATCATGATGTCATATCAACCAGGTGGAGTTGTTGTTATAGGGCCCCATCTTCTTCCTGGAAACTTCAAATGTCACTGCAGGAAAAACTTATTGTTCATTGTGGAAAACTTAAACATTAATCATATATATTAATCATATATTAATATCATATATTATATGATAATAATAATATATAATCATATATTAATCATATAGACATATACAGACATACATATATTCAATAAAAGACATGATAGATATATTTAATGAAAGGTATGATAGATATGAAGAAAAGTAAAGATGTTTTCTGAACTCATATTCCTTTCTGTCTCATATCATGGCTCTTGACATGAGACAGAGACTCCAGAAACTCTGGGTTTTTCTTTTAACAACAGGCTTGGAATTAGAGAGGGACTGAGCCAGAGTCCAACTCTAAAACCAGCTCTATAAATTTAGAAATATGATTTAGTATATTTTACTTACAGAACCTATTCAGTTTTCTTGATAGTCCTTATTGGGCCATTATTTTCCATCTGTCAGTATTCAGATATCCAGGGTCCCTTGAACTTTTCAAAAATCAGTGTTTTCCTGTGGAGATAAGAACAGAACCCTGCCCCCATTCTATACGTTTTTCTTACCAACTGTATGAATATCATCATTGTGGATGAGCTGTCATTTCTCCTTTCCAAGAGGTTTCTCCTCTTCAAATCGAACCTTTATTAATTTTGATGGTATCCACAATTTTTCTTCTCCTGTGGAAACAAGAGCAAAACCCCTTCCCCAACGTAGCACATCTCCTGGCCTCCATTGAGAGGTCAGCACGTCTTTGAAATAAACAGGTTGGTTTAGTTCAGAAGTTTTTTCCATTATCCAATGCCTCTCTGCTGCTGTTGTTCCTTTCTCATTAGCATTAAGAAAATTCAAGGTTAATAAAGCATTATGCAATCTATTTCTGGGGGTATCTTTCGTCCCTTTCTGTTTGTTTAGCATATCCTTTATAGTACGATTTGATCTTTCTATAACGGCTTGACCTGTAGGATTGTATGGTATACCTGTAACATGCTTAATATTATAATAAGCAAAAAATCGTTTCATTTTCCTAGATACATAAGCTGGACCATTATCTGTTTTTATTTGTGCAGGTATACCCATAATGGCCATAACTTCTAATAAATGTGTGATTACTGAGTCAGCTTTTTCTGAGCTTAAAGCGGTTGCCCACTGAAAGCCTGAATAAGTGTCAATGGTGTGATGTACATATTTTAACTTGCCAAATTCTGGAAAGTGAAACACATCCATCTGCCAAATTTCATTCCTTTTAATACCCTTTGGATTAGTCCCTGCAGGCAATGGTGTTTGGTTATAAAAAGAGCAAGTAGGACATTTATTTACAATCTCCTTAGCTTGTTGCCATGTAATAGAAAACTCTTTTTTCAAGCCTTTGCTATTGACATGATGTTTTTTATGAAATTCAGATGCCTCCAGCACACTACCAATCAATAATTGATCAATATCTGCATTACCTTGTGCTAGAGGACCTGGCAGACCTGTATGGGATCGGATATGCGTTATATACATAGGGCAGAGCCTGTTTCTGATCATGTCTTGTACCTGGATAAACAATGAGGTCAGTTCTGTATCATCAGGTATAAATTCAGCAGTTTCAATATGCAAAATAACTCTTTCTGCATATTGTGAGTCAGTAATTATATTAAGAGGTTCTTTAAAATCCCTAAGCACCATAAGGATGGCATATAATTCTGCTTTCTGGACAGAATCATAAGGACTTTGTTCCACTTTACTCAATTCTTCTGATTTGTAACCTGCTTTCCCTGATTTATTAGCATCGGTATAAAATGTATGGGCTCCGGTTATTGGAGCATCACGGACAATTCGAGGGAGGATCCAAGAAGTTCTCTTTATAAAGTTAAGTTTCTTGCTTTTTGGGTAATTGTTATTGATTTCTCCCAAAAAATTAGCACAAGCTCTTTGCCATGGTTCATTGTCTTCCCACAACTTTTTTATCTCATCAGCAGTGAAAGGCACTATAATTTCTGATGGGTCTATACCTGCTAATTGACGAAGTCTCAATTTTCCTTTTATAATCAATTCAGAGACTTTTTCCACATAAGTTTTTAATTTTTTACTTGGTTTGTGTGGTAAAAAAATCCATTCTAAAATAGTATCTTCCCTCTGCATTAAAATTCCTGTAGGAGAAATTCTGGAAGGCAATATAACTAGAACGCAACTAAAATTTGGATCCACCCTATCTACATGTGCCTCCTGTAATTTTTCCTCAACCATCATCAGTTCCTTTTCTGCTTCAGCTGTTAACTCTCTGGGACTATTCAAATCTTTGTCACCATCTAAGGTTTTGTTTAAATGAATTATTAGATCAGGTGTTATCCCAACAGCTGGTCGTAGACTGGAAATGTCTCCTAATAATCTTTGAAAGTCGTTAAGCGTTTGTAACCGGTCTCTCCTGATTTGTGCCTTTTGAGTCTTAATTCTTTGTAAGCCTATTTTATAACCTAAATAATTAACAGAATCTCCTCTCTGAATTTTTTCAGGAGCAATTTGCAATCCCCATTTAGGTAATACTAGTTTTACTTCTTCAAACAGCCTTTCTAAGGTATCTTTGTTTTGATCAGATATCAGGATATCATCCATATAGTGGTATATTATGGACTTAGGAAATTGTTTGCGTATAATTTTCAATGGTTGGCTTACAAAATATTGGCACAGGGTGGGAGAGTTCAACATTCCCTGTGGGAGGACGGTCCACTGGTACCTCCTTGCAGGCTGAGAGTTATTATAGGTAGGCACTGTGAAGGCAAACTTTTCTCTATCTTTTTCTTGTAATGGTATAGTGAAGAAACAATCTTTCAGATCAATAACTATAAGAGGCCATCCCTTTGGTAACAGGGAGGGCAGAGGAATTCCAGATTGCAGAGGGCCCATAGGTTGAATAACCTTGTTGATAGCTCTAAGATCTGTCACCATTCTCCATTTACCAGATTTTTTCTTAACAACAAACACAGGAGAGTTCCAAGGGCTGGTAGATTCTTCTATATGTCCAGCATCTAATTGCTCTTGTACCAGCTGTTCTAAAGCCTGTAACTTTTCCTCAGCTAAAGGCCACTGCTTAGTCCATATTGGTTTCTCAGTCAACCATTGTAGAGGCATGGCTGTTGGTACCTCTGAAGGGCCATCAGTTGTGTTGTGTTCTTGTATAGCTCTAATGGCTGGTTTCCGCCATCTGTAATATCTTGTAATATTGTCCTCAGAAATATGGGCTCTGGAAGCAGCAGGAATGTTAATTTGGGTATTCCATTGCTGCAGTAGGTCACGGCCCCATAAATTCACTGCAATATTTGCTACATATGGCCTTAGTTTTCCTATTTGTCCGTCTGGACCTATACAGTTGACCCATCTCGTGCTTTGTCTTACTCGAGATAGGGTTCCAATTCCTAAGAACTGAATATCTACCTCCTGAAGAGGCCAATGCGGATGCCAAGACTCTGGTGTAATGATACTTACATCTGGACCTGTGTCCAGTAAGCCAGTAATAAGTTTGCCATTTACACACACTCTTAGCTGTGGCCTTTGTTCATTTATAGAAGTCTGCCAGAATATTCGTTTACTTTGTCCTCTTAGATTTCTTGATTCATTCACCACATTTAACTCATCCTTCAGGCCGTTATTGCTTTTAACAGCAGGCATGGGGCATTCTAATTTCCCTGAAGAGGCATGTTCTCTGCAGTGATCGGAAATGACTGGACCACATTTGCCATGGGGGCCTTCGAGAGGCCCCCTATTGAGTTTCCCGATGGCAACGGGTTGCCCTGTTTATCTCTTGTTGACCTACACTCATTCGTCCAATGCCTGCCCTTTCCACATCTCCTACATAAACCTGAAGGCTGAGTCCTCCTATTCCTGTTATTCCTAGAAGAGGCATTATTCCTGGACTTCCATTGTCTGCAGTCCCTTTTCATGTGTCCCATTTTGCCACAATGAAAGCATTTTGTAATCTGATGTCTCCTTTTACCTTTGGAAATTGCTTCTTGTACCCATGTTTCATTGCCATAATCAAATGTATCAACATTCATTGTATGTAAAACCCATTAGTCGAAAGGCGCTGATCTGAGCTTTAAAGGCCCCAGGATCCTTTTGCATTCTACATTGGCATTCTCATAAGCCAAAGACTCAATTACTATATTTCTTGCTTCTGGATCAGGTATCCCTATTTGTACAGCCTTAGTTAGTCGTTGCAAAAAGTCACTAAAGGGTTCTCTCTGACCCTGTTTGACCCTGACATATGATTCTACTCTCTGACCTGAGTCTTGAACCCTGTCCCAGGCCCTTAGAGCTGCTGTAGCACATATGGATAAAATGTTTTCATCATAAAGAGCTTGTTCCTGAGGATCAGAGTAAGGTCCTTCCCCTAGAATTTGATCCAGAGAAACCTCAATTCCTTTCGCTGATTCTTGTTGTTGTAAAAGTCTGGCCTCTTGTTTGAACAGGCATTTGAAATGCCATAAAGGTCCATTCTCAAGGACAGCTGATGTGAGCTGGTTCCAATCTTTAGGGGTGGCCCTGTTGCTCAGAGCCCAGGATTTTAACATCTCCCTAACAAAGGATGAATGTAGTCCATAATTCACAATTGCTTGTTTAAATTCTTTCAGATCATTCATACGTATAGGCTCCCATGTATGTTCTTTAACGGTCTTAGGGTTTTTGGAGCCAGTTATCTTTTCTGATGTTATTACTGGAAAGGCAGGTATAACTCTATGTAGACTGAGAGTTTTTTGAGGTGAAGGTTGCCTTTCTACCTTTTGCTCCTGTTCATCAGAGTCTATGATTTCCTCAATCTTATTAAATCTGCTCACCATTGCCTTCTGTAAGTCCTGAATCTCCTGTCCAGTATTATTCTCCAAAGCCTTCATTAACGATTCTAAGGCATGGAGCTTGTCCGTCAGAGACACGATATCCTCCTTGGACATAATCCTCATGGCATGTACTGTGCCTTCTTGTATGGAAATCCTGTCAATTAATCTATCATACCCTTTTGATAAAGTCCGATTTTCACATTCAATGGTTATAATCCTCTCAGCTAATGTTTCAGCACTTACAGTCATGGACTGGAGGTTATGCGTCATTTTGGTTGTCCCCTCCTCCAGGGCAGTGACGCTCCCTTCTAAAGAAGCAATATCAGACTGTACCTTCTTGATATTTTGGCCAGTTGACCGAGTCATATCAAACAAAGATCTATTCTCCTCCTTGAGAACTCCAAACTCTGATCTAGTCTCCTGCTTGAAAACTCCAAACTCTGATCTAGTTTCCTCCTTGAAATCTCCAAACTCTTTTTTGAGGAGGTTGGTATCAGTCTGAATTGTTCTTAAGGTTTTAATCTCTGCCCTCAGCATTGTAGATTCAGTCTGTAAGGACTGTATCTTTCTTATAAAATAGCCAAACACCAGAAAAGCAACAGATCCCAGGAATAACAAAGTAAGAGGAATATCTGAGACATCCTTCAGAATATCCTCCATGGCGCAACTGAAAAAACCATCGAACTTTTGGATAGTAATATTTTCCGACATTTTCAATCAAAGGAAATTGTACTTGTATGTATGTATGTATGTATTTATTTTCAACCGAAAAGAAAAATCTTACCTGTAATGACCGTTGCCTGCCAGTAGGAGGTGGGGCACACCTGAATCCACGTGGTAGTGGTGTTGATTGAGGAAGTAAACTCTAGAATATATACACTCAAATCCAGAGGTTAAATCCACAGATCACAAAAGGTCAGAGAGCTTATAGTGGCCAATAAACAAGGCAATAAACAAGGCCCTGCTGCTCCGTTCAACCGGATGCAGAGGGTCGTGACACAGCCACTGCGCTGTTGCTAAAGAGGCCTAGTGCTTTGGGCCCCGTGTCCCTGTGCTGGGATTAAGGGTCAAGCTGCTTGCAGCACTCCTAATCAGTTATGGCGGATGGCAGGGGTTTCAAACAGCTTGCTGGAACTTCAAAGGGAGCTTGCGCTGTGAGCTCTTTGACTCACGTTGCAAGGAGAAATTTAAAAATCCGTGCCGAACAGGGTAAAGTAAGCCGGCAGAGACTGTCCGGACCTGTGTATCCTGGGAGGCCGAGCTGGGGGTGGGGGGGTGGGGCGGTTCTTAAACCAAACGTTGGGCGTCAATTATCGGCGAATCAATCCCACACCAGTTATGTTTTAAGGGGTTATTTATTTTGGGGGGTAAAACTTACATACACCATAAACCGTCAGGAAGGGAGCCTAGTCGCAGGAGCCGGGAGCAGGAGCCAGGAGCAAGCACCGGAACCAAGAGCCGGAACCAAGAGGGCCTATTCCGGATATGCTTCTCTTTTTAAAAGAGAAATATACCACGCCCCAGTGGGCTGGTATTTCAGCAGCTATTGGCTGACGGAGCGGAAGTTGCTCCCTGCTGCACTGTGGGCTCGTATTTCAGCGACTATTGGTTGAGGCAGCGGAAGTTACTCCCACAACAACACTAGTTGTTTTTCTTCTATAGTATAGTACACACACACACACACACACACACACACACACACACACACATTCTCTAACAGCATGGAACTTTAAAAGATTTAGTTTTCTAATGAATGGAAAGTTAAAGGCTATAAGCTCTGAAGTTACTGCAACGGTCTTGAGGTCAGAGTCAAACAACCTACCAACCATCTGAGATCCAAGTTAGGGCTCAGGGAAAGGCCACCTAGGTCAGAATATTTACCATTTTCTGAAGTGCCTTGGGATCCTAATGACCACTTAGAAATTGAAGTCGTGGGTACATGCCCTTTTCTCAGTGTTTAAACTGAAACTGTGCATGCTTTCTAGAGCTTCAAACTTTTTTATCTTTCTTAAAGCAGAACATAACTTTTTGAAAATGCAGAAAGAAGATATAACTAGCATTCTCTTTCTATTTTAATATTTAACAAATTCCTTGGATAAACATTCAGCTTATAATTTAAATTCAGATTTCTTATTCCATAGCTAAAATATAAGAAACAATGATTGTGATTGAAGAGGGCTACATTTTATCCAATGTACCTGATACCTTCACCGTTAATACTTTCTCACTTATGTGCCTTTTCTGTTATAAGACACAGAAGATTATGATGACAGAACTTATTTTTAAGTATAAAAATGCATTGTATTTTGTAAAAAATTCATTTTTTTCTATTTTTCTTCATCTATATCTTATAATGTAGCTTAAAGGATGCTTCATCATTCCAAAAGGACACTTTCTCAGTCTTGTCCCCTGCTGCTCTCTTCATAATATACAGACATTGGAAACGACTTAGATGTTCCCCAACAGAAGAATAAATAAAGAAAATTAGGCACATTTTCATAATGGAGATTTATGCAGCTGATAAAAAAATGGACTTCATATAATTTGCAAGCAAATGGATAAAACTAGAAAAAAATCATCCTGAGTGAGGTAACATTGTCCCAGAAAGACAAATATGTTATGTATTCACTTATACGTGTACACTAAATATTAAATAAATTATAACAAAGCTAAAATGCATAGACCCAGAGAGACTGGGTTAAAAGAAAGGGATTGGGGGGAATAATAACCACCCTGAGAATGGGAAAAATAATAGATTCTATGGGTAATATATTGGAAGTTGGGGAGACAGAAATGTAGCATCAGGTGGAGAAGTTAAGGCAGATGGGGTTGAGGGAGCCAATGTAGAGAAAGAATTGAGGTGTGGTATGGAACCCGAGTACAATGGACACTTCCTAAATTATGAAAGTGATCCCAGTGAAATCTCCAAATGATGGTTATGGAGTTCCAACTGGTTATCTCTTATCACCAAATGAAACTTTACCACTGGGAAAAGATTGCATTCATTTGCATTGATAGCCATGGGGATTCCATAGAGCAACCACCCAGACTATTGACAAGATAACACTTTCTCTACACATACTGACAGCAAGGTCCCATTGCTGTCACCCACACAACTCATTGAATATGGGGAGGTCGAGTCCGTGCCTGCATAGAGCATTCACCACCACATCTTAGTGTGTGTGGTACTCTGCAGGCTACCAAAAGAGAAATTTTAAACACCAACCTAGCAAAAGGCCGTTTGTCTACATATGTCCTTCCTGCAAAACATGGTAGGGCAATGGTGACACAAAGCTTGTGGAATAACCAACCAGCATCTGATTTGACTTAAGAAGTACTCCACAGGAATGCACCCATATCTGATACTGTTTAAGAGATTAAGGACCAGAGACTGCATAGTTCAGAGCACTAGGGTAAAACCACATACTAATGCTTTTAAAAAGTAACGATAAAATTATTCCTAATGACATTATTCTATTTTTTCTTTCTTTATTTGTTTATTTATTTATTAAAAATTTCCACCTCCTCCCCGCCTCCCTTTTCCCTCCCCCTCCCTCTGAATCAGCTCAGTAAGGCTCACAAGAGACAATAACTCACAGAGACTGAGTTAGCACAAGGCCTTCACATGGATCTGCAGCAGGTTCTCTACATGTGTATCACTCTTTTCAGTTACCCTTCTCAGGAGATTCCAGAGCGTGTGAACAAGTGTGTCTCTGATTCTTGTGTATTCTCTTGAGGCTCTTCTATTGGTTTGCCTTGTTTAACTTTGATGTGATTTTTTGGAATAGTTATTATATCTTATTATATTTTAATAAAAATAAAAATATAGTTCTGGGTATACCCTAAGATATTATTTAATTGCTTAATTATCCCAAAGTAAGTTTTTTTTACAAAATACTTCCTTTATATGCTTGTCAGATGGACAGTGATTTATTAAGAAGATATGCATAAGTTCACCACTTCACCAATTTTGCTATCACTTAATAATTATCTAGACTAGACAGAAGATAGCAGATTTATTGATTAATGCTATAAAAATAGAAGAGAGAAAACCTTATTACAATACGAGAATTATTCCCCCAGCTTTGAGCAAGTGTTGTCTGTCATTCATTCTTAGAGGCAACATTTCATTACTTCTATGACATGCTAGTATTACTTTTATGATGTTCATGTCTTACAGCTGTGACAATTGTACCCAGACAAAAATGAAAAACATAATAATGTATCTGGGCTGAGAAGCTAGAAACAGAAAGTTTATGATGTAGGATTCAGATTTTTTTCAAATACACTATTAGGATTTTATCAAATATTAATATGTTACTATAGTAGATCTGCCATTATATTAAAAAGCATATGGATATTATTAATACAGTAATCATTAAAATTGGATCACTTGCAAGATCATTTCAAACTGTATAATAAATAAAACATATAGCATAATATTTTACAATGCACATTCTTTTGTTGAAACACATGATATGGTCACCTTCAATTTAACATATATATGGAATGTTTAATCTGAAGGCAAGTCATTTAGTAAAGAAATAATTGTGGGACATGTTCTGTATCTTTATTTTCATGTTTCTATTTTACCAATGAACTACGGAATATCTTTGCCTATTTTAGACATCCATGTTTGGGCTACTGTAACATTCACAGGTTTTATGTAAATGTGTTGACGTGTTTATTATTTTTTAAAAATGTTTAAATTGTTTGTAGTAAACTGGATTGTTTTGTTTTCTTAATTATTCAAGTAACATCAATAATTTTCTAATTTGTCTTTTATGTATGATGTTACTTTTGTTCTCCGCAAATATTCCCTTTTCTTATTCTTTAAAAGTAATGTTAACTTTTTCTTTCTGTATAGTAGATATTTTTCTAGTATTTCTTGGGAATGTGTGTTGTATGAGGTTGAGAATCTCTTCATTCGCTTGTTTCATGAGGTTAAATGAGTTACACAGAAACCACTTTATAACTCAATCATCATTCTCCATTGACATGTTAGTACATTATTGTGGTAAAATGAATTTCTAAAACAATTTGGATTTTTTTTTACTTTCTTTCTTTAAATAATTATATTAATGATGAGGCATAGGTCAAAGTGATTGACTTTGTAATTTCATAAATAATGTTGATACACTTGATATGCATAATTTGAAATTTCAGAACATCTTTGCTTTGGTGGCTCCTTTTCCCTACTTAAAAATTTAGGAGCAGTGTGTTTGGAACTTAATTTTTCTTTTCAGAATTAGCAGCTCATTTAAGAAGAATGGACATTTTTTATAATATTAAAATTTTTTATCCATTAAGACTAAATTCACATTTTCAATGCCTTTAACTGCTTTGCTGATTTGAATTTTTAAAATATTATTTTTGTTTCCTATGTGATAATTCCACACATATATGCACTATATGTTAATCATATCTACCACTCTTTCTCTCTCTCCTGCCCAAGTAGCTTGCATCGTATCTCCTTCCAATTTCTTAACCTCCTCTTATAAAATTTTATTGATTTATTTACTCATTTATTATTTTGAGTCATTGAGTTTGATTAGTGCTGTTCATAAACACAAGGGCGGGCGGCCCCTTCCACTTGTGCATGAAAAACATAGGAGTTATCAAACTTCTATTTAAAAGTGACTTTCTCTTCCCAGTAGCCCCGCCTTGAAAACAGGTCTTGCTGGGTATGACACCTCAAAATCCCTTTCTCAAATGATGGTGGAATTTATAATTTGATTAATCTTGTATGAAGTTTTTGTAGCCAATCACAGATTGTGTAAGCTCATGTGTTTAATAGTCATACAATGTACAGATGACAGTACTTCATAGAACTCCTCCATACCCATACCCTTTGGAATACACACACACACACACACACACACACACACACACACACACACACACACACATTACCTGAAATTAAGGAAGAGAGATTGCTATAGTTGCTCCATCTATGGTTGAGCACTTAAAGTAGTTCATTTTTAACTTCCATCAATACTGTGTCTGCATCAACCACTGTACACTTCAATAAAACGTTTCTCTGACTAAGATTGGCATTAACACAAATCTGAGGACACTAGCAGAAATGTTTAAAAGGGAACATGATCATTTAGGATAAAACATCAGTGAGTTCTTTCCTAGAGCCTATAAATTTCCTAGTCATTGATTTTTGCCATGTTTTTGCTTTCTAACATGAATTCCATCTACTGGCGTAGGCCCAAAACCAACCAAAAGAATGACTGATTACTCCATAAAGACGCTTGCTATTATTGCATGGGTGTACATGTTTTCCCTGGCATGTTGGTGCTGCAATATGCAAACTCTAGTGATAGATTAGACCGAGGATTTCTTTTTCCACACAGTAGCTTTGGTCGCAAGTCTAGTACTATAAACGTGAGGGATCAAGGAGGATTTTTAGGACAGTCTCTTTTAGATTGATTTTTCCATGCCATGCAAGTAAGCTGTGTGATGTCTTCAGCAATAAGGCACTAAAAATAATTTCAAAAAATTGATATATAGGGACAAAAGACCAAGTATTGCCTAAGCAATCCTAGGCAAAAACAATATTCTACCACACTTAATTTCAAATTATTGTACAAAACCGTATTGATAAATCAGCATTTTGTTGGCACAAAGACAAAGCATAGATCAACAGATGCATCAATATAGCCCTCTTTAACTACAGATACCTGATCTTTTTTTAAAAAATGCCAAAAATACACATTTGGGAAATACATAATCTTGAACAAATGAGGCCAGAAACCTGCATTTCGATGTTAAGAAAAATTGATAGCAGAAGGTGAAATGGAGAATATTCCTTTGTCAGCTAGATTCAATTTGGTAGCAGCTAAGATCAGCTACACCTATTCTCAGAGCACAATTGGGAGCCCGTCTCCCTGATATCAATAAAAGATACAGATGTATCAGAGAAAATCAATGCTTCTTGTATCTGTCACCTTCACTCCTTGCTGTTGAATACACCAGCCTCATTTCCTCCACTATTGTTTCCATCCTTTGCTGACACTAGAGTCTCGTTTCTTTGGCATATCAATGTGGAAAAAGATTTGTGTTTATCTGGGATTCCGCCAGGCCACCAATGTCTGGATGAAGTTTCTAAGGAGAGGATTTCATCCAGTTTATGGATTGGGCAGCTACTGGGTTTCACCCTCTCCAGTATAAAGACAGCCATTTCAGTCTATATAATAAATCTCTTTCTTAAAAAAAAAGTCAAAGAAACTAGATCCTTACTTCTAACCTTCAGTGAAACACAATTCCATACAGGTCAAGGACTCAAATATACATCTGATACTTTGAAACAACTATAGAAAAAACGTAGGAAGTCTATTTAAATGTTTTTATCTTCCAAAAAAGTATTTTCCCTTATTTTAAAGACTAACTTTTGTGTAATAGATTTTATGTCTATAATAAATTTTATTTATATAGTGGTTATATCAATTATCTTTTAAAATTTTATTTCAAGTTATAGATGTTGATATAGATTTTTCTAGTGTCTCATAGAATATTCTGGCATATTCTTCTCAGTTCTTATTTGATCAATTGCCATAAGAAAAAAAAAACAAAAGAATCATCACTTTAAAAATCTCTAATTTTGGTAAATGTAGAGTATATGCTAATTAATAACCAATTAACTCATATCCCATGTTTTAAACAATTGGTACAGCATCCCTTAAGGTACGTAAAGTATCTGGGAAGTTTGCCTTTTTAAAAAATAATATAAGAAGGATGGCACCCAGTCTGTTATAGTCATGAAATTAATTTCTCAACTCTATGGATTCCTGAACATCTCCTATAATAGAGGATGGGAAAGCAAGGAGCTTCAAAGATCTGGTTGGAGATTTCAGCCTCTGAAGAGATGTTGCATAGATTTTTTCCTTGAGGAACTGTTTTCTCCCAAAGTTGCTGTTGAGGAAAAAAATGCATGTTTTTCACAACATTGGGTTGGATTCTGTATTCTCTTCAGATTCTTATCCTCAAGGGTACTGCAATTTTTTGTCCCACATAGTTTTTCCATGAGCATAAACCATCTCGTTAACAACTGCATTTGTATGTGATAATGAAGAAAAAAAACCCTGCTGAATTGTATCTATTCCTCCTCGTACTCTTCTTTTTGAAAGGGAGACTCAGGAAGAACAAGAGATCTACAAAAACTTACTGCTTTAAAATCAAATGTTTTTTAGTAGACTAGAGGATTGTATCTTGAACTGAATAGTCAGATTCACAATGTTTATTCATTGGTGGTTGGCCACTGTGCTCAGAGATGAGTCATTTCTTTACTGTTCTATTTGCTCTGATCAAGCACATACTCACAGATACACAAACATCTTTTGCTAGTCTCTGCTAGTTACTGTAATGAATCAGTCATACCCAATAGCTGCAAATCATTTTTATTTTCATTTACACATGTCACAATTTCAAATTCAATCACATGGAGTTAAATCATGGTATCAGTAGAGCTAGTTATTTATTAGAAACAAAGCTTTATTCCCTTCTTCTTTAGCTACTAGTTGCTATGGGCTTATCATGTCTTCTAAACCTCACATCAACCTTGCTTTCTTTGTTCCAGTTCTTTCCATTCATTCTAATTTCTTTCCTGGAATGTATCTCTTGAGACTATATCAAAGCTATTAGCATGATCAGGAGAATTTTTCATCTCAATGTCATCAATACAAATCTGACGCCATGTTTCCATTCATGATAAATAAGTTAACACTCACATTTCAAATGTCAGAACACAGACATTTAAGGGAGGTAGATCAAGATCAAGTCTCAGCTTCTCAACTATATATTATCAGGGCATTTAAATTAGCCTACAATTGTAGTTCAGTTTTAAAAGTCTTATAGTAATTCAGTTGACAGAAATGATTTGTTCAAACAAATAATACCACTCTGGATTATTCTCCTCAGACCCACTAGACACTAAATCATTTGTTTCTTTCCTATATAATTCGTCAATCTCTTCTAACTTTAATTCTCTAAATCATACATTTTATTTTTCTTTCAGCTCAAGCAAAAAGATAATATTCACATTTAATAATGTCCTTATTTTTACATCTTTCCTGTCCTCCCTATTTAATTCATTTATTACATTCCATTGTATTAAACTGCTTTGTCTAAAACATGATCTGGTCATGTTACCTTTCTCCCGATTAGAGAAACCTAAAGTTCTGAAGTGAAATTGTGCAGTACTTCCCCGTTGTTTATAGAATAAAAGCTAAATGCCTGAAATTGGTTGGCAAGACCCAGCCTGTACTTCATAGTCTGTAATCGTACTCACTGGAGGGATGTGCTGTGATTAAGCTCTTGGTTTCCCACTGGACTAAATGTTTCACAATGCAGAAAGCACACTTCCCCTCGCTCACTATTGAATTTTCAGTGCCTAGCCCAGCTTGTGACAAACCATGCCCAATTTGTTGAATAAAGGATTAAAAAGCTTTTAGAATCATGCCTTTCTCTTTCAATCAACTCCCGTTTCATCTACACAGAAACACGTATGCACATGCAGCCATTCAAAACTCATATGTTAAACTGTTCTTGAATATTGCTGTCTTCAGATAATTTTATAATAGCTGCTCATAGTCTTTTGTCTTGCTGAGGGAATGAGCAATAATTTAATCTATAGACAGTGGACTAAATGTTCCTAAGCTATATTGCATCCTAGCATGCATGGGTGTGTTTAACAAATACCTAAGAAAACACAGTCAAGGAGCTATAATTATTTACGAAGACTTGTGTGAGGCTGTCACATTTTTAATAGAGTTTCATTTAAACACACACACACACACACACAACAGACTTAGTAGTTTGAAGCAATACATTGACTGTAGTAAATAATTCTGTAATTTATAAGCCCTTGGTGACTAAGCTGGTCACCAAGGAATTTGCAAAGAGTCATGGTAGATTTTCTAGGAAAATGTTTTGAAGAGTATCTGCCACCAAAGCTATGTTTGTTTGTTTTTACAGACTCAATCACCAGAAATTTCAGACTGAGTTTACCACTGAAGTGACAGGTCTCTGCTCAAAAAGGCAGGCTCAGCTCCTTGTACTTCACTCCGATCCCCTCCCCTAGTACAGGCTTTCCCTCACATGCTGCTCTCCTTAATTTCTACAGTAGTGACACTAACCTCCTTTTCTACCTTTTACAAGCATGTGTAATTGCAGCGGGTCCATCAAGGTGAACATCCACTAATCCCCTGATTTTACTGTCGGGCGATTGATAAACTTCTCCCATCAGCAAAATCACTACAAGTGTTACCTTGACTAGACTTGGACAAAGAGAAAACAACCTGTGAACAGGGGCATGTGGTGCCACAGTACTCACTGATGAAGAGGAGGAAATTTCATCACAAAAATCAAAAAAAAAAATGGTACCAACAACGCTTTGAAACATTGAGAATACTATAGACTGGCAAAGCAAAAATATTGGTGTGTTCTTGGAAATTTTTAAATATTCATTCTATAGTTTTCCTTTTCATTTCTGTTGGGGATTAATAGCAAAGTGGCTTAAATTTAAATTATCTCAGCGGCATAACTGCATACTAATCAAGGTAAAACTGTTGACTATACAGTTCCTAGTCTGCAAGATTGAACATAAAAGGAATTCTGTGGGGAGCATTCTGTGAGAAAGCTAATGAGGTAAGAAGCAAGCAGAGTGCATGCCTGAGGCCCACAGGAATCACATGGTTTGACTGACAGAATAGTGATAGAAGATGATCCAAGGACTAGAACCATGGTTCCTCTTTTTGATTTTGTTACTTTAAACCTAAACATCAAAGCTGTATTGTTTTCTTTGCATGTGTTGTTTTGGACTGTTTCCTTAGAAGTAAATCATACAGATAGTTTATTAGAATTTAGAAAGACGAATAGACATATCAAGTAACCAAAATGATATAATTTTAAATAAATGTATTAAAATTTTGTATTTACCGGTGTAATTGATATATATATGTGTGTGTGTGTGCGTATGTATATATATATATATATATGTATGTATATATATATATACATGTATGTATATCAGATTTAAATCTTAAAATGTTGAGAATGGAGAGATGGTTATTTCAGGCTAGGCTAATAACAAAATATTTCTGAATTTTCAAAATGATTTATTTTAATAAATATAAAATAAACATCATTTTAATCAATATTTAAATAACTGGTAGGAGGTATTGGTTTTGTTGTATTATTGGCAAATCTACATTTTCATCTATACTTTATTTCTTCCCTGCATACAGTGTGAGCCTGGAGATTAAATTTTGGTACATGCAACAACTGAAACAGGAAAGGCCCAGGACTTCGTTAAAAACTAGTCTGTGGTGAAAAGACAGGCAAAAAAAAAAGAAAGAAAAAATAAACACTTTGGAAATGAATATAGTGATTTTTTTTTATAAAATTGGGAATTGATCTACCTCCAGACCCAGCTATACAACTCTTGGGAATATACCCAAAGTACCCTCCCTCTTACCGAAAGGATACCCACTCAACTGTGTTCATAACACCTTTATAGATAATAACCTGAAACTGGAAACAACCTAGATATCCCTCAAAAGCATAATGGATAAAGAAAATGTAGAACATGTATACAATGTAATATTAGGCAGCTAAAAAAAAAACACATGAAATTTGCAGGCAAGTGGGTGGAACTAGAAAAAAAATCATCCTGAGTGAGGGGATCTAGACTCAGAAACACAAAAATGGTATGTACTCTCTTATAAGTATACACTAGCTGTCAAGTAAGTGAAAACTATTGTACCATCCACAGAATCAATGAAGCTAAGTTACAGGAGGGCTCAAGTTGGGACACGTGAATCCCTTTAGGAAGGAGATATAAAACAGATACTACAGTGGGACTGGGGTACTGGTGGGGATAGGAAAAGGAAAGATCTATTGTGAGGAGAGTAGAAGGAAAGAATACTGGATAGGAAAACAAGAATTGGGGGACAAGGTATGAAATGAGATCTCCCAGTAATCTATGAGGATAACCCTAAAGAAGAGTTCTAGTAATGGGAAGTATGGAGCCTGACCAAACTATCTTCTATAACCAGGCAATACTTTCACAGGAGGAATTGGGGCATCAACCCAACCACAAAACCTTCAACTTACAATTTGTCCTACCAGCAAGATATGCTGGGATAAAGGTGGCCCAAAAATTATGAGAATGGCCAACCAATAACTGTTTCATCTTGACAACCACCTGTGACACGATAGGGAGCCTAACCCAACACTACCTATGGGGCTAGAAACATGAGACTGGAGAGAACAGAGACCTAGGGTAGCACCAAACAGGACTGCTTTAAAAAACCAAAGAAACTATTCTTAATGATATTTTGCTATACTAGTAGGCATAAAAGGAATTATACCATAATTGTCATCAGAGTGACTTCATCCAGCCACTGATAGAAACAGATGCTGAGACCCACAGTTAAACTTTAGGCCGAGCTTGGGAAATCCTGCTGAAGAGAGAGAAGAAACATTGTAGGGAGCCATAGGGGTCAAGGGACAGCAAATCAAATTCTCAAAATCAGCTATCGTAGACTCACAGGAACTCACAGAGACTAAAGCAACAATCTTGGAGCAAATATGGGCTGGGGCTAGGACCTCTGCATAAATGCTATAGTTGTCTAGCTTGATATTTTTGTTGGATCCCTAACAGTGGAAGAAGGGATCTTCCACTTCTTCTGCCTCCCTTGGCTACCATTTTCCTCCTACTGGATTGCCCTGACCAGTCTTAATATGGGAGGTTATACCCAGTCTTTATGTAACTTGATAGGCCATGTTTGATTGATATCCATGAGATTCTCGCCCTTTTCTAAAGGGAAAAGGAAGAGTGGATGGGGGTATGATGAAAAGACTGAAAGGGAAAGAGAAGGGGGAAGCTGAATTCAGGATGCAATATATGAACAAAAAATAAGAGTCCTTGAGAAAATGGCTCTGATACTAACAACATGACTATGGGGATGAGAGCAAAATAACATTATGCAAACAAAATTCATAAACAGGGCAGACTGATTATTCTTAATTATATTATTTTGAGTAGAATATATTAAATGTAATAAAAGTACCAAGAATAAAAAAAAACAAAGTGATATCTAAGAGGTCTCTTGCATTATAATTTATGAAATAGAATTACTTGATACTAAATATTAGTAATAGTGAAATAAGAGCTTCTGAGATATTTGAGGGTTCTGATATCCTTGTCTTTTCTCAAGTAACATAAAAATTTTCCCTTAATTTACTGCATAGTTAAGATAATTTACATTGCTGAATAATATATAACTTCTTCAAAAAATATAGAATTATTTTCTCTTCCAAATTGTAAATGATTGTTCTATCTCAAATCTCAGAGTATTCTAACTCATGCTGCATCCTTACTTTTCTTTATCTGTGGCCAAAATATTTAAGAGTTTACATCATCCACATGCTGTTTACTCAGTCTGCTTCTAAGGAATGTTACCTACCAGTGCCTCTATAACTATAAAATCAACACAAAACAAGAGGAACACCACATTAAATGTTCCTTTGATCACTTGTTCAGTAATTTAGGTTACATAATTACTTGGAATTCATTGTTAGAATGAAGAACAAATAATTTTCATTTATTACCAGCATTGTGACTTGCAAAAGGTCCGACAGTAACCTTCAATGAGCATTATAAATCATGATCACTTATGGAAAAGAATCTTCATTATGAAATTTTAGCTCTTGTCATTCTAATGTGTATTGAAATTTAAATAATTTATATTTACAACACTCAACACTCATTTCCTTATTAGGAAAGTTTGAGTATTAAGGGACCAGGAAATTTTCAGTATGGAAACCAACATAAATATTTAAGTGCTGCATTTTCTATTGTTTTTCTCAATTAGAATTTAAAAAGGATGTTGAGCCTGCAGCTCTGTAGTGCATTAAATGTTCAGCATATTTGAGAAACTGGATTCCCAGCCAGGTTGTTAGTCTTGATAACATGTCAGATGTTGTGGTTGAAAGAAAATGGCCCCCAAAGAGAGTCACATTATTAGGGGGTGTGGCTTTTTGGAGTAGGTATGGCCTTGTTGTAGGAAATATGTCACTTCAGAAGTGGGTTTTGAGGTCTCTTTTGCTTAATCTTTGCTGAATGTAATCCCTGGTTGACTTCTTATTGCCTGAAAGATATAAGAACTTTCAACTACTTCTCAAGCACAGTCTCTGTCTGAACACTACCATGCTTGCCACCATGATGATAATGAACGGAATCTGTGAAACTTTAAGCAAGCTCCCCCAATTAAATGTTTTACATTATAAGACCTCTCATGGTCATTGTATCTTTTTACAGTAATAGAAACCCTACCTATGACAGACATTTAACACAAATAACATTTTAATTGACATCGCATAGTTGATCTGTTTGTGGGGGGAATGTGATACATTTATGTATTTCTAGTGAGTCACCACTTTGCATGCATCTATGATGGGTTCTGTCACCTCAACTGACCAAAATCTGAAAGTAAACTCCTTTGACCTAATGTGATAGTATCTGTTTATAGTTTGTGTATTATTCCTTGAAATCTTTGGAAACAGAGAATATCTAAAATGACAAAACATTACATACTTTGTCCTTAGTTTTGGTGAACATGGATGGTGGAAAAATCATTAGTCAAGGTATGCACTCAAGAAGAATGTGAAAAAGTCTCTTCGTTTTGTTCATTTTCTGGCCACCGTGTGATATG
The DNA here is from genome assembly GCF_982192425.1 of Myodes glareolus. NCBI lineage: Eukaryota > Metazoa > Chordata > Mammalia > Rodentia > Cricetidae > Myodes > Myodes glareolus. The sequence goes on along the minus strand of NC_142037.1, from coordinate 75,123,030 downwards.
CAGCTTTTTTCTAAGGTTTTTCCTCCGTGTATTCTACTTTCCTTAGGTCTGAAGCAACAGTCAGTATTTATGGGCCACACCTTCCAAAACTAAATATCTGAGCAAAACTTATCATTCTTTTTTTGTAAGTTAAATAATGCAGATATTTCATTACAGCAATGGTTCACACACAATATATTCCTCTACTTTTCTGGATTGTATGTAAAATTTAATATACTATGTTATCATTCTTAGGCTACTATTTAGAAAATAATGACACCTACATTATATATGATATGTCTGTGTGCACATACTGTTTTCAAATACATTTGATACTAGTGGACAACTGAATCAAACCAAGGATATAAAACCCTCTTGTACAGAGAGCTAACTAAATACATTATAGAGAAATAATTGTTAAAAAGGTAATCAATGTAAGCACCAAATAACTTACCTACCACTTGGTAGTGAGCAATTCTGAAACATGAAATGTATTGTTATTAACAATGATAATTCTGCTGTCCAACAGATATAAGTAGGAGCAGTGACTAGGAAAGCAAACTGAAACCAAATTTAATTATCAATTTCATGCCAGTTGCCATTTATATTGTCTATATATTAGAGAGATTAACTGAATGGACCTGAGGATATGGACTTGACCTTAGATTTGGCTGTGTCTCATATAAATGAATCTACTACATTCATTTATTATTACAAATGTATCCATTAAATTTGCTAATACTCTAATATTACTTATGCTATATTACTAATATTATATTACAAATACATATTATAATATTGTATAATATTACTACTAATAAATTATAATTATTATTACTATTTACAGCATGGTGGCATGAATGATATTGTCCAACTGTACTGTGTCCTCAGCATGAACAAGTGAACTCTTTTGCAAGTGATTTTTCTATTGTATGAAAATCTTTTAATTCTACTCCAAAGATATAAAAGCTAGCTAACAATACACTTACGTGATTGGTCAAAGAGTCATTTAAATAATTTAGGTTGGAGTGATTATTTCGTGATCTGGGCAGCCGGGAACAAACAAGCAGCCTCCCCCAACACTCATTTGTATTAGCCATTTGAGAATTCAATCAAATGCATTTTAATAGTGTGTATCATTTTCCCTAATTCTACCAGATTTACCATCCCTTTTCAGTCCACTGAATTGTATACCCTTATCTCTTCAGCCTATCAAGACCAGTCTATGTTTTCCATAAACTCTCGAATAGGAGGCATTCACTAGGGGGTGGAAAACCACAAGTACCACATGCCTTAAAGTAACCGACTTTCCCTGTTATTCATGCCACTCTTGTAACCATAGGGATGTCTTGCTAGGTCAGCTATTGTTAGAACTTGCAAGACTCAGAATGCACAGCTGTGTAAATTTGGTGATTACTTTTCTCCACTGGTAGTTTATGTAGAGCCTTCCAGAAAGTTATTCATAAATGGGGAAGCTTTTAGGTAAGTGATAGCTTAAACTTTTCAATTTTTTTATGACTCAAGTATGTGGTGTCTTCAGCAGTAGCTTCTTACCCACAGATTCTGAAGGATAACCAACAGCACTAGGAATAATGTGTAATATTAAGGTGTCTATAGATGCAAACTTGCCAACAATATCAAAGCCTTTCACCACATTGGGATTTTTATTAATCATGACTAGGTACCTAGTAGGGTCCTTATTGTCTCATAGCAGTATAACACTATTGAAGCTTTATTATTATTATTCTTAAAGATAGTGGTTTAAAAGATATATTGCAGAATTTTAGATAAAATATAAAGTGGAAAATAAGCAACATTGTTGAGCACTCCAAACACACAAAGCATGTCATAATTTGCATTAGCAATGTCCGCTAAAGGGGAAGACATTCAAGGCTTAATCTCCATCTTTACCACTTCCATTGTGTGTTGTAGATGCTTAAGAACAGAGGAAATGGGAATTTTCAAGACAAAATCAGGCCTCTGTCCTCTTTCCTTTCTTCTTTGCTTTATAGCAGTTATGCGGATTTTGGTTCCTCAAGGAATTCTCCATGATGTTATGTTTCCTTTAGAAAGTTGAGAGGAAACATGTCAATTATATACCAAATCTTGCCAATCTCTGAGCTGAGTACACATTTTACCTCACCTGTTTGTTGCATCAAGTATTAGTAACAGAAGCAGAAAAGCTTCCAGAGTGGAACAGGGTGATTTTGCTAGAGGTTTTATTTGCAGTTTTGTTATTTCAGGCTGCCATAACCACATGTTACACACTGAATGGTTTGTTGACAACATTATTCATTTCTTACAGTTCTGGGAGCGGTAAGCCTGAAATGAGAATAAGAACATGGCACCACGTGTGAAGGGTCCTTTTGATGACTGTAGATTGCTAACTCTTTTTATCTTCATATGGTATAGGAGACAAATAAGAAAGTTGTGTGGGGAGCTTTTATAAGA